>NC_067238.1:572500-880000 GCF_019924925.1 Ctenopharyngodon idella
AGCATGCAGGGATGTACACGATGAACCCTCAGAGATGATAACCACAACACCACTATAAGAGAGGTAAAAAGCAATAATTTATCAATAAAAACTTCTGCAGAAAACATTTTAGACATCTATAAGTTATAAATATACAAGTTAATGTAAGTTATATTATATATTTTAGGCATACAATCCCTCACTTATCAACAAAATGAGAAGCAATACTTATTATTATTTAAAATTAAAATTTAAGTTCACATTTTCTCAAGCCGGTCTCAGAAACCAAGGGAGAAGTTTGGAGTGACTAACAGGTTTGCCCATGATGGAGGCTTATCCACCTTATTCCTGACTAGCCTACTGCGTGTCGAATGATGGGTTCCACTTCCGGTTTGGGGAACTTCCATTTAAAAAGACTGAAGCAAATCGTTTCAATTCATAAGGTTGCCCTACAAATAAAGCTTATCCGTCAGTTTGACTGAATGAGCTGTCAATTTTTCTTTCATGTTTTATTTTCAGACATCATGAGAATAACGTAACGCTTGGTATTTTAACGTAACATGTTATAAGAAGAATATCTATGGCAAGAGCTCTCTTCAGTCGCTGCTTTCTATCCTCGTGATTATTTTCTTTTGTCCCTTTGCATATCGCTGTAATAGTATGAAAAATGACAACATATACTGCACATTTGTGGTCTGTTCTCCCGATATAATTTACGATATATCCCATTAATAATTTACTGGAATGCAGGAAGAATCTCTCGTTTTTCTCTTCAAAGCCTCACGTCTCTTTCCAGGTTTATTTTCACAGGTAAATACAATTTATTATCTGTAAAAATGATGGAAATCATTTTGAAATAGTATCACGCAATGCTGAAGTTCATAAACATTTTTTATTAAGGCAACGTATATTATAATACAGATATATATCACTATAACGTTAGTTATATTTAATTCGTCCGTTATTTCTGTGGAAAGAATCGCGCTTTTTCACGGCCTGTTGAACCTGTACTTGTTGATGCTGTTACACTTTTTAATGTCCTTTTAATGTTCGTTGGTTGAAGGGTGAGTAGAATAATGTCATCTCATTGTACCCAGTTTAAAAAGAAAACGTATTATTGCGTTCATCACCCTTTCACTGATTGTTTACAGCTTAAAGGAAGTTACACCCATAATTCGCGCAAAGCGTCATGGGGCGTAGGAATAAGGTGGATAGGAAAATGCGTAGTTGCTGGGAGAGCAGATCTATTCAATAAACAAAGAGACACTAGCAACACAATGCAGATTAAGTACATAAACGGGGTTAGTTAACATGAGGTGAAGCCCTCCATTCAATGAACTGTTTACCATTGTGACCATAATGCTTGCACAATATGGTAACACAAATATGGGCTTTAATGCTAGTAAATATTTCATAAAGGAAGCATTGAATTAGGATTAAACTCAATGTATGCAGTTCTTTTACATGTGATTAATATGTTACTGCAGTGTCAAATAATGAATGGCAATGATTTATAGCTATCGCTGGGAAAAGCTCCTGGTAATTACGGATTGCTAAGTTAAGTGGAAGTAATTATTTGAGGTTATTTAAATTGTTTGAGATTATTTAGCTTTAATTAAAAATAGTGATACTGATTTTTAACTGCATGTGTCTATATGAACAATAAATCCATCAATTCTCCAAACTGCTTGTGAAACTGCAGTGAACAATAAATAAAAAAAAATAATTAAACATCAGTGCATTTACATTATGTAATACACTAAAATAATAAGTCAGGGAGTGGCTTAAGCTATTAAAACTCACCCTTCACACGTTATTTACATTGCTATAATTCACATAGTTTACAAACCTACTACTACATCTAGTGCTTCTCTGACATGATTTATCATTGTTAACATTAAACACTGAAAATAATAAAACGTAAACAGAATGTTGAAACTGATTCAAAACATCAACTGACGTAGCATTGGTATTTAGTGAAACACTGACAACCTTCTGAGAAATATTTCAGGAAAAGTAACATAACATGTCGATATCTGTTGCAAGTCTATATACACTGGCGTAATAAATACTAACGCAAATAATGTGGTTTTTGTTTCAGAGCCATGGAATAACTGATGCTATGAAGGTTCAGAATGGTAAAGCGATTTCTCTCGTAGAAGATGCTGGTTTCTTCAAAAAGATTCTAGAAATGTGGACTTGTCATCATTACCATATGTAATATAAGTATTATAACCAATTTTAACAGAGGATGTAACTTTATTTATTCTGCACTATTTATGTTACACAGATATGGGGATTTGGGTCTGTGAACTTTTGCATCTCAGCAACTCAGTATAACATACCAGGGTTAGTTGTCACACTTTTTAGGGGGTGCCTGGCACAGGATGATCATATTTGGAAATACACTCTGCTATAGGATATTCATTAGCATGCTGATGAAATGTACTCAAAATAATATATAAAACAGCAGGTTACCCAAGATAAAAACCATTGGTTTGGCCAACAGGAATTGCAATTATGAAATTGTATCAAATAAATCATATGTAAAACACATGCAACAATCACTTCCCTCTGTGACAACTTGCCCCGGTCTCTTTGATATCTTAGGCTACAGAAGAAGAGGTTGGCTTTAATGTATCTCCAGATTACAATGTTATCAATTCATAAACATCTTTTCATTTGAAATCTGTATTCATGTTATTTGTATGGACATATACAATCATTTACACTTTCTGAGGGAAGAACTGTTGTAATATTTAATGCAATTTAAAATTCAACAAAACAATATATTACACAATACAGTATATATACCACTTACATTATAAATAAATTCTGCATACAGTACATGATTTGTTATTTGTCTTAAGTCTCTGTTCTTTTGTAATGATTACACAGCTGTGAAATTCTAAATGTACTTAAATTAAACATTAAATACAATCTTCTGGTTGATTATGCAACACTTATAAACATAGTTATTGGGTTCAGTAGTCTGAGAACAATTATCAATTTCCAATTTAAACCTAAAAAATATGAAAGCTTTAGGGGGAAAGGGATTTTTTTTTTAATTGAAAATAAATAAAACAGAGAAATGTAAAAATTTAAGATTTATAATCTAGGCCAATAATCAAAGTAAGTTTGCAACATATCAGGTGTTCTTGCTTCCAAAGCAGCACAAGATGCTCTTTGGATAATTCTTAAATCATGCTGGAGAACATGATCATCTGGTTTCACACAAACTTGTTGATAACATGCAGCTCAAGTGCTGCTGTCATTAAAGCATAAAAGAACATAACCAAGCAACTCATCTTTTAACTCAAATTGTTATGCTAACAATATAATTTTAATATAAAACTGTGGTTTTAGACTTCAGGACTTCAGTATATACAGTAGTTACACTATAAAAAGTAATATGCTATATCTACTCCATAAAATTTTGGCAACAGATTACAAGCAATATTATTAAATTCAACAAACAGAATTGAGTTAGAATTAATCAATTCCTTAAATGTCAACCATTTAAAAGGAGTAAAATTTAAGTAAAATTTAAACAAAAATATCTGAATAACAGACAGATGTCAAAGATGAATTAAGAACTATTTATTTTTTGTTGCCAAAATTGAAGACACCTGATGATAACAAGCAGAATCACTGAAGGAAAGAGAAACACAAGAATTAACAGAGGTTTACATGATGATGCAGATTTTATTGAAAATATCTGGTCATCATTATGGTGATCGGTGTTTCATCTAGTTGGCCAGTTTGACTCTTTGCTTTTTATGTCAGTTTCTGGTTTTTGTATGGTGTTTGCTAATTTTACACATTTTAGCTTTTAAGGAATTAATTTGATTAATTCTGACCTTAATTCTTATATGTTGAATTTAATTAATAATATGGCTTGTAATCTGTTGCCACAATTTTATTGAGTAGATAGAGCGTATTACTTTTTGCAGTGTATGCTTAGTGCAATCTGGCATTCCTCTGGGATCAATTTTGGGTCCTTTACTCTTTAACATTTACATTTTTTGCACTAGGTCAACTCTTAAGATCACTTGGTCTTACCTTTCATTTTTATGCAGATGACACTCAGATTTACATAAATAATGTTTTTGTATTTTCCCACATTGATTATTGCAATGCTCTACTGGCTGGGGTTTCAAAAGCTACTCTAAATACATTACAGATTGTGCAAAATTCAGCCGCTAGAATCCTGGCTAGGACCGAAGAAGGTATCACATCACTTGGAGTCCTTGCACTGGCTCCCTATTAGGTTTTATGTTGATTTTAAAATTCTCATGCTTACCTAAAAGGCTTTGCATGGTTTGGATCTCAATATCAGAGCTCTCATACACCCCAATGCGTGAACTCCACTCCTCTGAAGCTGGTCTTTTAACTAAATTCCGCCAACTAATTTCCCTTCATTTTGCTCCAAAATGGAAATATCTGCCTGTGGCAAGCAGGGCGAGGCCGAGAGCCGTGGGAAAGGAGCGAGGCTGATGCCGTGATTGCTAATGCGTGCCAAACCGGCCTCGAGTTTCTCACGGAGGAGCTCCGGGAGGATAAAAGGAGGAGTGACAACAGTGAAGGACAAGAGAGGACGAGGTCTGGATTTTATGTTGTTTTGTTATGTTTTTATGCGGCAGCCGTCCTTGAGGGGCTGCCGCTTTACTTTCATTTTGTGTTTAATTTATGATTAAATATTATATTGAACGTTCGCCGTTTCCAGCCTCCTTCTTCCCCAAGCCTTGAACTTTGTTACACTTCCCTTAAAACTTTTTAGGGTAGCTTTTATTTGATTACTTTGAAATAGTTTTTACTCTATAGTTTTCTTCTTGAATTGTTGTATTGTGTATTAGAATACACTTCTCTTTCATGAATGCATTTCTCTTATATGAATGTATTTCTCTTTTATTGTATCTTATTCTTGTAAAGCACTTTAAGATGCAACTTTTAAAGGCACAATATAAAATAAAGTTTATTATTATTATATTATCCTTCACACCACTTCCAAGTATTCCACGTTTTCTTCTTCAATGACACATTCCCTTTTCAAGTTTAAGGTAATACTATATATAAAGTGGTAGCCTACAAAAAATCAGTCAAGGATCAGTGACGACTTTAATGTAAGCTGTACCTGCACTCAAATACATTTTGATAGTAGTGGTACAGAAGGGCTGCCCAATCCTGTTCCTGGAGATCTACCTACCAGCAGAGTTCATATCCAACCCTGATCCAACAACACACCTCTCTGTAATTATCAGGTGTTCCTGAAGATTTAATGAGCTAGTTCAGCTGTGTTTGATCAGGGTTGGAGCTGAACTTTGCAGGAAGGTATATCTCCATGACTCCAGCAAGAGTTTGTTTCTAGTACAATGATATTCAGATTATTTTTTTTCAGCATACTTTATGGAACCAAATAATAAAATAATTTAATTTGTAGAGCATGAGATTGTTTAAACCTGTTCATCAGTGTGCTGAGTAATCATCCCAAATAATAAAAAAATAAAAATAAATAAATAAATAAATAAATAAATAAATAACTGGAATACCAGATAGCGCTGACAAAAAACCCTGAATCTCAACAGAATGTCAGTTGTTTCATATACATTTTTTTATAATAAAAAAACAAACAATAAAACTTATCAACCAGGTTTTGTGTTTTATTCCCAAACTGAAAGTCAGAGGTGCTGCACCTAATTCTATCTTTAGTAACAGTTTTGCGTCACAAGGTAATCAAAAAGCGTAAAGTCATTATTTGTGGATTAATAATCAAAAAGGATAACATTTAAACAGTTCTATTTATAAAGTCCATTTATAAAGAAACCTTTTGTGAGAGCAGGAAGTTTTTATGCATTATTTATGAATGCTTATTGAGTGTGCACTTGTAGTATCCTTCAAATTTTTAAAGTATATTTAAAAAAAAAAAAACTGTACTTGTAGATAATTTATTATTAATGAATTAAAAAACAGAGTATGACTGGAAATTATGAAAATTACATATAAAGATGTACTGATTTGGGTAAAAAAAGCACACTAAAAAGTTTAGCTAATTACATTTAATATAAATTTAAACTAACACATTTTCATTCAATTGCAAATAACATGCAATTAAGTATCTGAAAATATTACATTGTTTACACTTAAGTATATTTTTTTAAAGTATATTATTTCCGTAAAAGGGCATATAGATGAATCACCTGCACCTTTGATAGGTGCTTCAGGTTGCTTACGTATGCTTTTTAACATAAGGATCGGTCTATAAGTCAAGAACATAGATACAATCTACTCATAAGCATAAGCAATCGATGTGGCTGTTTAATCAACACAAATGAGGAACCTTTATTTTAGCTTAAGGGTATTTGGCTGTTCCATGTTTCTATACTTAACCTGAAGTCTGTTAAACGTTTATCTCTTCTTATACATCTTTACTGTGTGTGCGTATGTTTTTGAGTAAACTGAGCATTTGTGTCAGATGAATGGCATCGAGACAAAACATGACAACCATGAACTTGCTACACATTCTATAAGAAGAAACTGAAAATATATACATTTTGAAATAAGAATTAAAAACTTATATTATTTTACTTTACTGTTAGAACATAATATTAAACATTTAAATTAGCTGTAATAAATTCAGTTGGTCTGCAATGAATTTTAATGACCACAATCAGCAATTCAGTTTGAGAATGTATAATATCACATCAGTTTTCTTTTTCATTTAGTCAAACCTGTGTCACATTATCTTACTCAAGATGAAAACGATGATACAGAAAATTAAATCATAACTGATGATACAGAGTGCAACAATCAGAAAGTATCTGAAGGCAGATATCACTCTGTGCTGAAAAGGGCATTGTTTCGGGTTTTTAAACAGTTCTTCACAACTCCTGCTTGAAGCATGAAAGACATATTAAATTATTTCAAATTATTAAAACTGTGAGATAAAGTACAATGGATTATAACTGTATAACAAGCACTACAAATTTAAATTAACCAACATTTTACTGAAGCATTTTACTTTATACTGAATTACTATTCTAATAAAAATACTTATAATTACAATACTATTTTTTTTTTTACAGTGTAGACAAGGTTTCTGAGGCAAGGCCTCCCTTTACACAAAATTCAGTTAAGATTATGGTGACATTCATTAAACTTCTCACTGCAATGTGAAGTTGATTTGTTATATAATTAACAACCATGTTTCATGTCTCTTGATAGTTGATTGAGTGATAAACATCATTTTACTGCTATAAGGTTCTTTTTATACACTGAAAAGATCAAAATGTGAAATAAGAAACAATAATGTCACATTGTTGGTGCATAAATTGGTTTAATAAGACCATTCAGCACCTAAAATACACTTCAATGCACGTCAAACACAATGAGAATGTGTTATTACAATGTTACAACAATTTCTTTGATCCCCATCTAGTGGAAACTTAAGTAATAGCAGCATGCTTAATCACAATTAAACAATATGTGACCAGAACAGAGCAGAAAATATACAGATGTTGTGTAAAAGAGGTATGAAAGTACTAATACAGTGGATAAACAAAATACTTTGGTTTGTTAAAGAATAGTTCCTTGGATTATGACTGTATTATAACACTTAATTTTATATGATGAATTCAGGTACTAGTGAGATACTAAAAAATGACATTCTGTGAGTCTAATGAGTGAGTAACATACAACATTAACAATTAGCTTAACTATTAAGCTTTGTAAAACTATAATGGAAATCAAACAACCCAACTAACAGGGACTGTTCTTAGAACTTTGGCTAACGTTCTCTCAAAGTTATGAACAAACGTTCTTCTAGTTAATAGAACATTCGCACAAAGTTATCTGGTCTTTAATAACATTATGAAAAAATTAGCACAAAAAAAAAAAAAAAATGCTTTTTATACATTATTTACTACTTTTTCAGATGGTTCAGAGAACATTCAAAAATAACATTCCCATAATACTTGCAAAATGATCAAATAGAGTTAACATTCAATATTTTCTCTAATGCTCATGTAACCAGGAATTTTAAAAAAACAAACAAACAAAAACATAAAAAAATAGATGTTTTAAACGAGAACATTTCATAACTTAATGGGAAAGTTAGCAAAACATTCCTAGAACATATTTTGTTAGCTGGGAAAGGGCCAAAAATGACACATTAAACCCCTATTCTAACTCTCTCCATTTGATCAAGATAAAAACATGGTTGAGACACGACCTCATCTTGGACTGAAATGGATTTTCAAGATTTACTACTGTACTAGCACCAATGACGTTACATTAGGAAGTATACATCATATGTACAGAGAACTCATCCTACTGTTTGATATTACCTGGAGAGCACAACTCTTTTCTTTTCTTTTAACAGAGTGTATACTTGGGTGTATATTATTCTGTTAAGATATTGTTACTATTTTTCATTCTCTTGTGAGCATAGGAGTTCAAGATATTTAATAAATGCCATCAGATTTACCAGAATACTAACACTGAAGAGGCCAAATGATGGGAGTATTTTGCAACATAGCATACATTAACATATCATACAGAGCATTTTTGTTTGTTGATAAGTTAGCTCCATGTATTTATTATTGGAAATCAGTGGTAAGATACCTTTTCTCAATTACCACAATATTACCTGTAATATAGTTTTTGACAGCTGAAAATGATTTATAGCTGATATACAGTCTATATCTAAAAAATGTAGCATCCTATTTACAAACTACTTGGTAATAATGTCTTGCATTAAGCAGATCCAACTGTGCATGCTTGCATTGTTTAGATATATTTTTCCCTGCCATATTTTTTTTCTTTATTCTTTGAGCTGCTGTTATATTTACATCAATAATTCTGTGATCTTTCTGCATTAATATTGACGTTATTGTTCATTATCTTGTACTTTCTTCTGGAAGACACTAGGGGATTTGCACTGTATTTTATTTTCTGTAGAAATTAGCAGTGTTTGTAAGGCAGTAGGGGCTTTCGCACCGGAGGAACCTTTTCATAGTTCCTAGAACTATTGGCTGAAGTAACCGGTTTTTGCCGTGTTCGCACTGCAGGAACTAGGAACGATTTTAGTTCTAGGACTTGGGGGAACTAAATTAGCTCCTACTTCAGAGTAGGGTCTAATGCTGCCTTATCACGAATTATCAAATTTCCAATAGCACGTGAAGGCAGCATAAACCAGCACTATAGGAACTATCAGTGACGTAAGTGTACATTGATTGGTCAAACGCATGTCTAACACTGGTACCCGGCATTTTTAAAAAGCCATGTAAACATATTAACTTCATGAACATGGAAAACAGCGATAACGGCATTTACCTGTTGTCTGCAGGGTTGTGTTCTTTTCTCCGCCTCGATGATATGCAATACTGAAAATTGTCGTAGGAGATTTCGTGTCTTAGCCCCACTTTTTGTTCTTTCCGTCACGTAGATTATGCGTTTACATTTCATCTCCATTATCACGAAACCCACGACACACAACAAACACAGCTCCGATCACGGCATCCTCCATTCGCCGGTTTTTAGTGTTTGTAAATGCCGCACTTAAAGACGCCGCTGTCAGCCACTTCAGAGTTCATATTCCTGGTGCGAATGCAACCAGGAACATGGCCCAAGGGAGAAATTAGTTCCCGGGGAACTATCCTAGTGGCTAGTTCCTATAACCGAGTTCCTAGAACTATTCGGTGTGCAAGCCCTAAAAGAATGGTTCCCACGCCCTTCAATCACTGAATTTCAATGATTTTCCATTACTTCTCCAGTTGTTGATTGTTAGATTAAGAATTTTTAAAAGTCATTTTATAGAGATTGCACAAAACAAAAAATATTTTAGGGTCATGCATGTCTTTTCAAGGAAATCACAATGTTCAAATTCCCTGATATTTCCAGGTTTTCCATGTCTGTGGAAACCCTGAATAGAGTTACACTTTTACTTAGTCTGTGTAAAATTTAATTCACACACAACCAATATCTAAAATCTAAACATAGATTTGGTTCAGTGTAAATGAAATGCTACATAAGAGCTTCTTTGCTATTGAAAGAATAAACATACACTGTACAGTGTAAATGCTCTGAATGAATAAATATATGCAAAGAAGAATGCAAGCATACACCAATCACAATTCAATATCCAAACAGATAGAAGAGAGAAGACCAATCACAAATCAGTATGCAAATGTTATGATGACTCTTCATTATTTGAATGCTAATTGGCAGCAACAGTTAGCATTCAAATAATGAAGAGTCAATCACCATATCAATGGGAGATTTTCAAACTTGTACCTTAATTTTGTTTTGTTTTTGTTTTTTTAAGGAAGGAAGTTAACAAAAATAGATAACACAAGCGATGAAATTAGTGGTTCAGGGTAAATGAACTTTAGATGTTTAAAGGTGCAGTATGTAATATTGACAGCTAGCGGTTGAAATGGGTTCTGTTGTCCAAATTCAAAATATTGGAGAGAATTGTTTCCCCCACCACCTCCTCAATCTAGATTGAGGACACACAAAAGGAACGAGTGCAAGTGACAGTGGAAGGCGATGAGCTTTATGCTGTAAGTTGATTTATATGCCTAATACGCCTCTGGTCATAGAGCTTTTTAGATGGATGCTGAGACTTTTTAGGTCAGATAGAATCTGCGTTCTCTGACCCAGTTCATTTGTTGTCCTCCATGGCTGCAATACGCTGTGTTTTTCACCAAATGGCAACCTGGGGTATCGAAATCCTATTGGGTAAATTGGCAGTGGGCCAAAACAAAAACAGACATTCCGACACGGAACGCACATTTAGAATAACTGGATGTAGCATTGTTTTTCGGAGAAACAAGTATGTGAACTTAGCATGTATCCTAAATCTCTGCAAACATATTATGGTATTTTTATGCTTTAGTACAGTCAAAAAATTACATACAGCACCTTTAATATTTAGAGTTAGGGGCTGAGCCTGAATATTTGAGGAATATGAGTAGAGTACTGCTTTGCAAACACTCTGGCTCAATCGGCTGATAGACACAGAGGATCTCTGCAGCTTTTTAATAGTAATGTAATGTAAAGCTAATGCAATGTTAAAGCGATAGTTCACCCAAAAATGAACATTCACTTTCATGTCTTTTGAAAAGCAGAACTTTAAAAAAAAGTTTCTTTCTAGAATGCAAGGACATAATAATAGTAGAATGTTGCACTTTTACAAACAATGAACGCGAACGTTGACCACAGCAGTCAAGCAAGATTTTTAATGAATAATGATATAAATACCTGTTACTCACTCAAAACTATATGACTTAAAAACTTTGAATATAGTGCACAAGTTGTTTTTGCTTTTATGGTGATTTTTTTGTCCTTTGTGGAGCTTGACAACCCCTGGTGCCCATCCACTTTCATTGTAAGAAAGTGTTAAAGGTTTGGAATGATAAGGAAGAATAATTACGAAGATTTTTCAATTTTGGTTGAACCATCCCTTTAAGCATAATGGCATATTGTAAAGCCCTATCGTGTCGATTTCATATACCACTAAAATATAAAAACCACTGCTGCTAAAACCTCACTGATCACCAAAGCCCCCCTACTTACAATATACATACAGATCACATGAGCATGAAGTGTCAAACGTCTGTTAAGGAGTCAATGGGGGCCACTTGAGGTTCAGTGGGAGGGCTGGGGATTTCTTCTATTGGCTCAGATTGAGGTTCAGGCATGCGCTCTGGCATAGGCTCCACCTCTGAGACCACCACCTCCACCTACAGGGTTTGAATGGAATGGGAAGAAACAGAAGTTTGATAGATCTAGAAAAGAGTTAATGCCCCTTCACACCAAGAACGATTGATATAAAGATAATTATACTAAGTTCTGTCATGAAACTCTAGATGGCACAGGCTGATGGGTACTTAACGCAATCTACCGACAATCACATCGTTAACTACACAGCACGCTGACTGGTTCCTGTTGCATCTGTAGCCCATGAGCTTGCTGCTCAGCATTTATATAGTTGGTCAATGTTTGCTGTAGCAGTTTGCAGCACATTTTCAGAGTTCCTCTGAAACTCTCCTCCTTCCCCAGCTCCACCTGTATATCTGCAACAGGTACGCTATTTGTGCAGCAGCAGCACGTCTTACATGCGCACAGCAGTGTGTCTATGTATTGGCAGTAGCAAGTCTCTGTACTTGCTCTTACACCAAGACCAGACACATTATTATAGTCATATCCATTACCATGCTAAACTCTTCAAAGAGTTGTCATTATAGAAATAACGATAACTATACTAGCATCCACACCTATCGACGATAACGTTCTGTTTATTATAAGCCCACGCTGCAGTTATGTCATCTGCCGCATTAAATGAGTTCTTTAAAGTCGAGTGGATTCTGATTGGTTTCCAATGATATCGTTCCTCTGTGTCATTATCATTATAGCTGTGTGGACTTCCCTATTCTCAAAGAATTAGATACAAACAATTATATTAAACTTTATAATTGTCATTATAGTTATCATCCTTGGTGTGAACAGGTCTTTAAAAATGAGAAAGCAATGGCTTGGAAAGCTATAGTCTGTTTTGAACCCAATGAAAGTTGAATTCTAAATTAAAACTCATAAGCAATGTAGATGAACTTGGTGTACCTGAGGTTGGCTAGGGGTGACTGCCTCAGGCTGAGATTGAGCTGCAAGCTGTCTAAAACCAGGAAGCTGTGGAAAACACAGAGTTCATCACTGTATTATATTAGTTTATCTGAAAGGATTTGCTCAGACAAAGAGCAGATTGCAAAGATCAATCTACATTTAGTCTACATGCTGAATTATTTTAGAAAAAGAATCACATTTATACCAGAAGTCTAGCAAATTTGCCATACTATTTGCATTAAATGGTTAGTTCACAGAAAATTGAAAATTGTCAGTTACTCACTCTCATGTTGTTCCAAAAAGACTTTTTTCATCTTCGAAACACAAATGAAGTTACTTTTAATGAAATCTGAGAGATTTCTGTCCATTCACCCAAAACTCTGATGCCTTAAAAAGTTCATAGAGATCGTAAAATAAATCCATATGAATCGAGTGGCATAATCCAAGTTTAATTTAATAAATCAATAAATATTGATCAGTAAATATACAGAGCACTCAAATATAGTAATGGAAGCTGAACCGTACTTACTTGATGTGCAAGAACAAACCTAATTGGTGTTTTCGGAAGCTCAATCAAGCCAAATTTGAGTGCTCTATGTGTTAGCTGATCAGTGTTTATATGTAAATAAAAGCCTAAATTAAATCTGTTCATCATAAAGTGATACTGTTTCTTCAGAAGACTTGAATTAAACTGCCCATTTCATATGGATTATTTGACTATCCCTTAATGAACGTTCTGGAGCATCAGAATTTTGGGTGAACAGACTTTCAATGGAGAGACAGAAATCTCTCAGATTTCATTAAAATGTTCCAAAAAACGAGGTTTGGAACAACACGAGGGTGAGTAAATGATGACAGAATTTTCATTTTTGGGTGAACTAACAATTTAAACACCACACAATCTCCAAAATCATCACATACTCTCTTTAACCCTTCTATTGTGCATGATTAACTGACCTTCACGCCAGCTTTAGCCAGAGCACTGAGTCCAAATAAAATGGTTACAATACAGATCGCCAACTCCACCACCAGAAACAGAACCAAGGTGGCCAAGAAGCCATCAATCAAGAGCTGACAGAATCCAAAAGTGACAGAAAAACAACACAATGGTCATACAATTTACCTAAAAAGGCAAAATAGTTACTACAGATATCAAAAATGATGTGCTTGTCCACATGTTTGTAAGTTGCCAAAGAGATCAACTCTTTTACAAACATGCAGACAAGCACATCAGTAAGGCAGATATTGTTGTAAAATTAAAAAAATGGATTTAAGATTAGCAAGAGTGACCATCTGAGTTTTCATAGCACATCTGCAAATAATTAAAGGTATCTTTCATTCTGAAGCATTTTCAGACAACTGGCCCAAAGTGCAAAACTGACCAAACAATCTTCAAAATGACCCACACGCTGCTTCCGCATGCATTCACTCTCGTACAAGTGGAAACACAAATATACAGATTTTTTGATAAAGACAATCAAAAATAAGAAGATCCTAAATTATAGGGTGAATTCAGGCATTTTGGACCACTGTTTGAGATGCTGTCACATTGGTGGCCCAATTTACCTGAATTAACACGATATGTTTTGTGCTTGAATTGCTACAAAATATTTTTCACCTTAAAAAAACAACAATACCTATTTTAGGTAAATGTTATTTTCAATTAACCTGTTTTTTTTCCCCCCTTGCATTATCAGCAAATATTTAAGCACATTCATGTATACAAAGGAAAATTAGAATTAAGAATTACTTACTTTACAATTTCTCTCGACAGTATAAGTGCACTTCCTGTAACAATATTGTTGCTTTGGAAAAGCAGACACAAAAGACAAAATCATGTTGAATTTTGCCAAAGATCGGGCTTACTTGACAAATAGCTTAAAAAGCTATTATTCATATACAAATGTAGCTGCAAGCACACCCAATTAGTCAATTTAGAAAAACTGTTACAGTTTTTTGACTTCCTTGACAAACTACAGTGCCCTCAGAAAGGTTTTGGACTTCTGAGTTTGGGACAAATCCCATAAGTTGGACAGCTATTATAAGATTTTTCTTCTGAAAAACTCTTCACTTCTTTTCAGGCACCTTTTGGGTTTTTGTTTGGTGTCAGACAAAACAGAGTGTTAAGGTGGCTGGACATCGCTGGACTTGAAGGAATAGTTAACCAAAAAATGAAAATTATCTCATAATTTATTCACCCTTAAGCCATCCTAGGTGTATATGGCTTTCTTCTTTCAGCCGAACACAATCAGAGTTATATTAAATAATATCCTGCCTCTTCCCAGCTTTGAAATGGCATTGAATAGTGCCCAAGTTTTTGAAGCTCCATAAAGCACATCCATCCATCATAAAAGTAATCAATGTAGGGGTGGGCGATATGGCAAAAATATCATATCACGATTTTTTTCAGGAAAATCACGATTCATGATTTTTATCACGATTCTTCATGTTGTTTTTTACTATTTTGCAAGTGACTGAGCATTACAGCCAAACTAATTTCCCTATTTTAAAAACAAAGCTTTACAAAATAACAAAATATAAAATAAAATTAAAAATGGCAGACATTTAGGCCAAAGTGGCGAAGATAAAAATCTTTGTCATTATTTTATCTTTGTTATTAAAAAAGAAGAAAAACATAGGCTACACATTATACAAATGAAATTAATAAAATGATTTATTTTTTCAGCTACAGTAGATGTATTTAACAGTAGCATTCAAGTAAAAAATTAAATGAACAAATATAAAAATATAACACTAGACTTCACTGTATAAATTATACATTGATTCTTAATAAAGCTAATGTATTAAAGTTCTCAGTCAAGAGCAAAAAGTTATTTTGAAGAATGTGACCAGACAGTTGCTGGTCCATAGTGACTATGTTTTTCCTACCATGGAAGTCAATAGAGACCAGCAACTGTACGGCTAACCCACATTCTCCAAAATATTTTATTTTGTGTTCTACACAAGAAAGAAATTAATACAGTTTTGAAACAACATTACAGTGAACTATCCCTTTAAGGACAAGCGACCGCATGGTTAATATTAGGCTGCTCTGTCACTTTAAAGACCTGCACGTATATCTAATACACAGCCACGCATCCAATTTTCTCTCAAATGTTTACTTTCACTTTAGACATAACCAACTGTGTTTATGTAAACTTTGTGCGTATTTGACAGTATTAGAGCAAAAGTCTAAAAAGATAACTTAGTAATCAGGCGCTGTTTGACAGGCTTTTAGTGCCTGTGCGCTTCGCGTGAACACGCTCTGAAAAACGCATGTCAGAAGAGCGCATCAGCACGCGAAAGAAAAGTTTAACCGGCAAGGCACATGAAATAATGAACTTTTGTGGATTGAAGTGTCCCGCGAATATTACTCTACCGCTGCGTTAAAATGTGACGTGAATGTACGTCACGTTGAACAGTATGCTGAGATAAGCAGACCGTGAAGACATTTTAATCGTCCACGATCAAAAATCGTTATATCGCACACCCCTAAATCAATGCGATTCCAGTGGGTTAATAAATGCCTTCTGAAGTGAAGGAGGGTTTTTTTTGTAAGACAAATATCCATATTTAAAACTTTATAAACTATAATCAATGGTTTCCGGCAATAGCTGTACGTGCGTTCACGAGAGAGTTGAGTTCCGGCGGAAAGGTGACCTCTGACCCGACGCATGATGTATGACGTATAGGTGTAGTGTAAGATTAGGTGAGAATAGACGCCTATCTTGAAAAACAATGTAACTCTGGATTATTTTTATAATGGATGGATGTGCTTTTTGGAGCTTCAAAAACTCAGGCACTATACAATGCCATTACAAAGCTCCGACCTGTGACTAACGATTGTGTTCAGCTGAAAGAAGAAAGTCATACACCTAGGATGGCTTGAGGCTGAGTAAATTATGGGATAATTTTCATTTTTGGGTGAACTACATGAGCATCCTCAAAGCCTAAAATTTACAGTACCACCACCAACCCCCCAGCCAAATAAATGAAACAAAACACACACAAAAAAAAAAAAAAAAAAAAAAGCAAACCCAGAAAACGGCAATATTCCATACCCTAATACCCCCCCCCCCCCCTTTTTTTTTGCAATTATAAAATGGCCATTATGATCACTTAGATCTGAATCATGCATGTTTCATTTTAGATCTAAAATATTTTGTGTGTAAAAAAAAAAAAAAAAGCATTCAGTGTTATAGTCCAAATACCTTGAAAGGGCACTGTGTTTATTAATTCCCCCAGCATCAGAAAAAGTCTGTACCAAGTGCAAAGGATCAATATCCATTACTCTATTCTGTTATAAATATATAAGACAAAATTTACATTACAAAGCAGAAAAAAATAGGAGCGATGTTAACATATTTTGCTATATCTTATGTCAACAATTCATATCCATCTATATTTCTCAGCAATTATAAGCCAAGTAATATTCTACCTAAAATAAAAAAAATCAATTTTCAAGCAAACTGCTTAAATTGCTTTCCAATTTAAAGCAATTTAATAAAGAGTTATATATTCAAATCCACATCAAATTATAAGCCAGTACCCCATATAACAACATTACCTATCTTTTTTTCACTTTATATTTCATCCAAAAACTTTATATTCATTCCAACAACGTAATCCTTCACTTCATCAGGCCCTGGTTAAAAAAAAAATCACATTGCTTAAAAAAAGAATCACATACTATGTTTAGTTTTAATTTAAGAAAAACAAAATTGTACTAAAACTTCAGCTTCCAACTTTGAGAACATTTGTTATTTCACTGTAAAAAAAAAAAAAAAAGACAAACAGTTCTTTAACTCCACTGCACTGCACAATCTTAAAAATTCTTCAACCATCTGAACCACTTGGCCTTTTGACAGACAAACATATCATTGTGCTTTTTATTGAAAGTTTTGAAGATGCTATGTTTTGCACTTCGGTACAGTCCTTTGAAAAGGCATCAAGGAAATTTCTTAAAGAAAAAACTGTAACAAGAAAGTTGATGTGGCCAGTTCATCACATCATACCCACTTTACAGTGTTTCATCCTTCCCCCTGCACCCAAAACCACATGCATTTATCATCAATATACTGTATGTATACAGATATCTGTAGGTCTATATATATGTGCAAAAATACACAAACCCATCTTCCTATAATGCAAGCTGTACAGTAAAAGAGTAGCAGATCTGTGAGCTCACCACAGCATAGATCTCCAGTCTCCTGCAGTGCTCACAGTGGTAGGTGTCCTGACGGTAAGGCAGGTGACGGGACAGCAGCCCAAGAACAGCAGTGGAAAACGCTGCACTGACCAGGTGAGCAACCAGTGTGGCTTTCACCTTTACACGATGGGACAGAAGTTACTGTACAGCTACAACTCACTTACTATGTAATTTATCAAAACATTAAAAAATAAAACAGTATTGAGAAAAGACTGAAATATAATGTCAGTCAAAAGTTTGGACATACTTACTTTCTTTATTATGATTATTTTCCACATTTGAATAATCATCAGACTATGAAATAACACAAATGGAAGTATGGGAATTATGTAGGGATCATAAAAAAATAAACAGATCAAAACTTGCTTGTATTTGAGCTTCTTTTTTGTGTAGATTAGATTAGCTTCCAATCCCTCGCTATCTGCTCCAAAATAAAAAAAAAACAAAACAAACAAAAAAAAACAAAGCAAAGAAACCCTAAACAAAAACACTAAACGAGTAACAAACAAAAAACAAAACGGTTAAGAAAATCAGAAACAATTTATATATTTTTTTTTTTTGCAAAACTAATTTTAATCGTTTATGTATGAGCATTAGGAGAAAAAAAAATGAGTCAAGTGTGTCCAAACATTTGTCTGGTAGTGTAAGTTCAGGGTGGGTAGATAAATAGGTAGGTAGTTTCATTGATTCTGCAATCCTTTTAACATGTACTCACCCAAAAGAGTGATGGGAACCTTCCAGCATGGATTAAAATTGATCCAGACACAAGCAACTGATAACAACAGGTTAATGAAATTATTTAAGTTTGCAACATCCATAGTAACAACTTGATTAATAAACACCCTGTTTCTCAATGAGCATTAGTACATTCAGCTTACCTGAGCAACAATTACTACCACAACGATGACATCAGGAGAGAAGTGGACCTCTTCATAGAGCTGAAGAATGGTGACGCTCAGACACAAGCACAAGACAGCAATAATGATCTGAATGGACTGAAACAACAGAACAAGATAAACTTGGTATGTTTCCAATAAGGCCATTAGAAAGGTTGTGTAACAGAAAACAATTATAAATATAGCTGCATGCAGCAATTATGGGGCCAGGCACAAAGAAGGCACAGCAAGTCATACCAACATGGCTGGGAGCATCAGACCAACTGCAACAGTGAGCAATTAAAGACCTATTAAGATAGCTGAAAAATCATAAATACAGTCAATAATAAAAATTTACAGGTTTCAACTAATAGGTGGCGCTGTGACCAAATTAATGTGGTATGGTCATATTGAGGTGACAATGAACCTCGCAAAGTTTGGTGTCAATATGTCAAAGCATTGCAGAGATACAGCCTCAAGAGTCATTTTGGCATCAAGTCTCAAATTTGTAGCTGTGGTATACAAAAACGGTTTTGTTTATCAACACAAAATCCATAACTTTTTGCAGGAATGGTCTGAAGATGATACAATTTGATTTTGGTGAAAATTGGACCAACGGTCTAGGAGGAGTTCGAAAAAGTATGTTTTTAAAGAAAATCAAAATGGCGGACAGGAAGTTTGGCTGACTATGGCAAAATTGGCATCAATGTTCTCAGCATGACCAACAGAATCTATTAAGACCAGTCTCATTACAATAGGCCACATTTATATAAAGCTATTAGCATTTTTTAAAAATATTATTACAATGTTTGACCACAAGGTGACGCTGTCTCAAAACCTTTTGAGTACCTTCAGAGCATGGTGCCGATGGCACATACTGAGTTTCGTAATGGTATACCAATGCACTCATAAAATATAGCATTTTTTTATCATAACAATGTATAACATTAGATAAATTTTAGTTAATGGCAATTTCATGTTTTGTTCAATTATAGTGCCACCAAGAGGCACAATCCCACCACTTTTTTTTATGTGCCCTCATAGTGAGCCCATACATGTGTGTTAAATTTGGTGAAAATATCTCATTTCGTTTTGGAGTTACAGACATTTATATATACGAGAACATAAAAAATGACCCATGGGCGACTTTGATTTGATTTTTTTTGCCACTTCCTATCAAAATTTTGACATTTGGGTATTAGCACTTAGTTAACCAAATATGGGTCCGTGTTTCCTACGTTGCTTTCATCTCCATTGGATTAACGGTTTCGAAGATATTCGCAAAAGTGTTTTAAGCGCTAAATCGCCACGTTGCACAAACCATGAGGCGAAACCTAGCATGTTTGGTATCTTTGGAATCGGCAAGGATTCAAGAGTCCAAACAGATGACTCCTGTGAAAATAAGTCAATCACATCCAAAATTATAAGCGTATAAATAATTTTTTACTTCACTAGGTGGCGCTGGTCCAAAACTTCTCAGGCTCCTTCAGGGCATCGTGCTGATGATCCATACCAAGTTTTGTAATGATACGCTGATGCGTTCATAAAATAAAGCATTTTAGCACAAAATTCAAAATGGCCGATATGGGAAAATTGGATACCTGAATCTAACGAGACCACATTTATGATTTTTGGACAATCCCATCAGAAGTTATAAGCAAAAATAGCCATTTTTTTGTATCTCCGGATGGTGGCGCTGCGCCGAAACACTGCATGTTGCCTCAGGTCATGCTTGTGATGACACGTACCAAGTTTGGTCTGAATACGATAAAACATTTTGGAGATACAACCTTATGTCTATTTTCACAAGCGCTATGTAAAATTCGTTCGTGCGTTTTTCGAAAACAGTTTGAGAAATCGACTTGAATTCCATAACTTTTTGTCGGTATGGTCTGAGGTTGATCTGATTCAATTTTCGGCCCAGGCAACGGCCTAGGAGAAGTTTGAAAAAGTATTTTTTTGGATAAATCAAAATGGCAGGAAAATTTTCATGACGGAAAAATGACGAATCGAATCATCTTAAGCAAAAGAAACGGAGGAAAAAATTTTGTTTCTAGCCCTTACAGTTCAAAAGTTATTAGCATAAATGTGAGTGCAAATTTGGACAGCTGGTGGCGCTAGAGGGATTGAGTTAGAGACTCCAAATTTGCTATGGTGACAGTTCAGACTGTCCTCTATCTGTGTGCCAAATTTCACAACTTTCCCACAAGCGGTTCTATGGGCTGCCATAGACTTCCAGAGCGGAAGAAGAATAATACTTAAAAAGAACGCCAACGGATACAATAGATGCCTACGCACCTTCGGTGCTTGGCCCCTAAATACTTTTATTTGATGTCCAAGATTCAGTTTTGGAGTATATTTTTTAACACTCTGGATAATTTTTCATGATAAACTAAGCTATTCTTTTTTTTATTTTTTTTATTCAGTCTTTCATATTGTAAAAATGTGCTACAAAGTAGCTCATGTGAAATAACTGGTATATAGAGATTTCCTGCATTCAGTATCAGATTTGTTGCAGTGTTGAATGTGACACTTACCCCCAGTGCCTTCGGCTCCACATTCTGAAATGTCTTCACCTGCTTTGGCGTCAGATTTCCTGCAGGGCGGGTGGGGCCCTGACTCTCAATGCCCATGTCAGTCAGTTTGAGGCGTGGCTATGCTAATGTCAAGAAATACAGTTTGAGATCTCTTGATATAGCTGGTTATGAAGAAGGAACCTGATGAGAAATAGAGACAGATGAGAACGAAGACAGATGGAGGCAGTGCAGGAAAGAATGAAAAAGGCTGACTGAGAAAAAAAAAAAAATGGCTGACTGAGCAATAAATTATATATACCCTTAAAGGGATAGTTCACCCCAAAATGAAAATTCTGTCATCATTTACTCACCCTTATATTGTTCCAAACCTGTATGAGTTTCTTTCTTCTGTTGAACACAAACAAAGATATTTTAAAGAATGCTGGTAATCACAGTTGACAGTAGCCATTGACTTCCATGAAATACTATGGAAGTCAATGGCTGTCTGGTTATCAACATTGTTTAAAATACCTTCTTTTGTGTTCAACAGAAGAAAGAAACTCGTACAGGTTTGGAACAACATGAGGGTGAGTAAATGATAACTGAATTTTCATTTTTGGGTGAACTAACCCTTTACACAGGTCATGTTCATGGTGCCATTTGTGCCTGCTCTCAAGAAATCATATTTCCTTCTTTTCCCAGACCCAAAGTTCCACCATAGGAGGATGCAATAATCAGATTAGACCAATATGGGCTTTTCAATTGACTATTCTTTAAAGCTGAAGTCCGTAACTTTCTTTGGTTAAAAATTATCCAAAATCAATTTTTGAGCAAGAACAAAGAAGAAAAACTAATCTGACATTGAGACAGTAGAGTGTATCAAACTGCCAAAGTCACGTGATTTCAGTAAACGAGGCTTCATTATGTCATAAATGTTTTGACATTTCAATGGTTCACCACTGGGGGGCGTGAATTTGGCAGTTTGATACACACTCCTAACCACTCATTCAAATCAAAAGATTCGTAAAGCTTCGAAGCTTCATGAAGCAGTGTTTTGAAATCAACCATCACTAGATATTGTTGAATAAAGTCGTTATTTTGTATTTTTGGTGCACAAAAAGTATTCTCATCGCTTCATAACATTAAGGTTGAACCACTGTAGTCACATGAACTGTTTTAAATACGTCTTTAGTAGCTTTCTGGAAGTGTTAAATATCTTGCTGGCGATGCAGGCCTCACTGAGCCATCAGATTTTATCAAAAATATCTTAATTTGTGTTCTGAAGATGAACGAAGGTCTTACGGGTGTGTAATGATATGAGGTGAGTAATTAATGACAGAATTTTCATTTTTGGGTGAACCCTTTAATCCCATCATAAAGGGGAGGATTTGAGGTATAAGTCCCCGGGTCAAGATGACCCCTCCCTCCCTTATTTTTTTTCTCCTGACCAGAGATGACACAAAATCTCATCTCACTTTGATGAGTGAGCACTTTTGATGAATGGCTACACTATTTTTAATTTTGTTATATATCATCTGAACATCACCATTTGTGAGATTAAGTCAGTTGAAACAGTTTTGAAGTTAATTTATCTAATGTTATGTCTCTGTAAAATAGTGATCTGTGGCATTGTATATGTTGAATATCAACATTTTTTATCTCTTATTAATGAGGGATTTGTGGAGTAAAAGTTAGTTTTTATTTTGAAGTAAAAAGATAAACTAAGAACCCTTGGGGAACCCCATCCACCCTCCTAATATATTCAGTATTTCCATAAATTTGATGTACATTTTACATATTTGCTTTCATTCAATTAGCATTTGTAGTGTTGCTGTTATGACGTCTTCAATTAAAACATGGGCAATTAAATATGTAAACATTAATATGCATGTGTATAAGTCACAGAATAATTTGACCTTTTAGATTAATCTCTTTTACTGGTATTCTGCTTTGTCTTTCATCGATTATTAAATTATTATTATGAAGTAAACTGTCAAAATAAAATGTTAAATATAATAGTTTTAGTATTTTACATTACTTTAAAAATATATATAGGCTACATGTTAATAAGAATATTCAGCACATAAACTTACATCTAAATATGTTAAAATTTAAAAGTAAATCCACATTGCTTTTAAGGGGGAGATCTTCACCCATTCAAAAGGCCTATACAGCTTGTTTGGGAATTGTACTGCATGGGTAGCCTATTATTACACATTGCATCACCACTACCACTTCCAATCTGTATTAGGTTTCTGGACATTTTAAACATATTCAAGTGTACATCTTTACACATTTCTAGAGTGCAAAAGTGTAGTCTTTATCATATACATTAGAGCAGAGCACCGTATTCCACATTTTTAATGGATGAGATATTATTTTAAGTGGTTTCTTGGCCCCGGAGGAAAGAGGAGCAGCCAAAAATAGACCGTAGGGCAAAACGTGCAGCTTCATCACTGTCTTCACATCCGCAGTGGCCCGCACTATGACAGAACATGCAACTTTATTACGAGCACAATACCTGCGCCATGAATTACAGACTCAATACGACTCACCCTGTGATGTATTCTGGTTTCTAAATCCTAAACGCGTGTAACCTTCAGCGTTGTCATAGGTGGGGCGCACGCATGTAGCCTATAGGTACTGTCCCAAATCGAGATTCATTCAAATACATGTGTGTGATATCACTTACCTCTGCAGCTCAAGCAAAACGCGTTGCTTTGTGGTTTTCTCTTTAAAGGCGAAAGTGCAGTATTCAGTTATTCCATCCGCGACGAGGTTGAAGGGAAACAACTAGTTAATTCGGGTGTGTGACATGCGGCTTACGTACAGTACCGCAGTGAGGAGGTGGCTGGAGCTCTGCATTGGAATGGAGGCAGACTGAAAGTGATGCGGCGCTATGGCAACTTCCATAAAACTCATTCGCCTCACACGCGACGCGACACACTAGAAGAGGGGTTTACATTATTAGCCTACGTATTTTTCATACTCACTAGATTAGGTCTACAGTGCTGTACTGTAGATTTTTTTTTTTAATCAGTTTATTCAATTTAGTTAACCTATTTTTGAATTATTTATTTTCACATTTGTATAGCTTTTCGTCTAAGGGAACAACAATCATGCGAGCAAGTTAAATGTTAAACACCAACACGAGGCCGCTGCTAACTGATTTTCAAAAGCCATTGCCTATGGCAAATGTGATTTTATAACAGTAGTTAGGCTATACAGTTTAATAAACAGTATCTATTACATTTGTTTCAGGCAAAATGACCTGTTTATTTCTTTTCCAATTATACTTAAGTCCAGTTTCCAATTAAGTCAGTTAGTCAATAATACTCAGAGTGGAACTTATTCACTGCTAAAAACGAATATCCTGGGTATAATACCAGTTAAAAGATTAATTCACTTTCAAATGAAAATTACCCCAAGCTATTTGCTCACCCTCAAGCCATCCTAGGTGTATATGTTCTTCTTCTTTTTCATGAACACAATCGGAGAAATATTAATAAATATCCTGACGCATCCGAGCATAATGGCAGTGAACGGGACCAAACACTTACATCCACATCCATCCATCATAAACGTGTACTCCACACGGCTCCGGGGGGGTTAATAAAGGACTTCTGAAGCAAAGCAATGCATTTGTGTAAAACAAATTCCATATTTAACAAGTTATGAAGTAAAATATCTAACTTTCGCCAGACCGCCTTCTATTTTCAATGTATGAAGTGTAAAACTCTTGCAGTTCAAAAAGCTTACACTACATCCAACGCCTTTCCTATTCAACATACGGAAAAATTGTAACTGACGCGACGCCAGTTTATACTTTCTTCGTAACTTAAATACGAAAGGTGTATATATATATATATATATATATATATCTCACTTCGCTTCAGAAAAGCTTGGGCTAATTTTCATTTGAAAGTGAACTAATCCTTTAATCCCAATTGACAGCATTTGTGGCATAATGTTGATCATCATAAAAATATATATTTCTTTAAAAAAAAAAAATCGGTTACAGTGCATTTACACTGGAAATATGAAAGGTGCCCTCAAAAACATCACCAGTTGAAGAGCAATTTAAATGGCCTTTGTAGTTGTTACTATTGACTGTATGAAAGTTCATATATGGTCTATAGATTTTTACTTTTTGTATTCTGATGCCACCTAGTGGCAATAAAAGTAAGTTTTTTTTAAGGACATGAGATGTAAACACTTTAACTCAATATCTTTTATTTTCAAAACAGCCTGCTTTATAGGCTATAAAAAAATATACAGAATCTTTCAAAAACAGTGGCATGCAGGGAAATGCATCTAGTCCTGTGACAGACTTCACATATTGGGCTTCGATTGGACACAGTTATCCAGCTAAAGAACAACAGAAAATTAAATTGTTCCTTGAACCACTAGAAAGAACATGTTTTCCTTTCTCTGATTATAAAATACAGATTTGGCAATATCACATTTTATAAGTGATTTCCCCAGAATAAAGACTTCAAATCCGTACCGTTCAGTGACAAAATCACAGGCTGGGAAAGAAAACAACAAACAAAAGATTGGTTTAGGTCACTCCCATCTAGAAGTAGCTGCAATCAGGCCCAATATACCGATGTGCAAAGGCAAAACACAGCAACTACCAATTTAAAAAATAAATAAATAAACAATTAAGACAAGACCAAAATCAGGTCTCTTCGACTGCATTTGTTCTGTGAAGGATTTGGTTTGGCTCAACTTTGCTCAAAATGTACGTAGATTCCAGATTTGACGCAGTTACTGTGCTTTGCCATCAGGGTATAGTGAAGTGGTCAGTAATGAACGAGGTAACCAGGCTACACAGTTCTATAACAGGTCCAATGTACCGAAAAACACTTTTGAGTATTATTTTTATATTGAAATATAATGATAGAGATACATCAACCCGTAATTACACATGACTGATCAGCACAAATTTTTAACACATTACACGAAATACTTAAAAACAAACCACTTGAAAAGCATCTTTGAAAGCTTCATTTTTGCATCGGTGCAAAGTTAAAGGTATAAGTCCACCCAAAAATGAAAATTCTGTCAGCATTTACGGACCCTCATGTTGTTTCAAACCTTTTTGACTTTCTTTGTTCTGTGGAGCATAAATGATAGAATTTTCATTTTTGGGTATGAAAGAAAAAAGAAAACATACCTCGTCTTGACATTTAAAATTTGTAATTAGACAAGAATAAGGAATAAAGGCAAAGACTAAATAAGATGTGCGATATAGCGACTCCGAACAAGGTAGACAGAGTACTGGAATTATTTATGTTAAGGGAAAATCTGAAATTGATGATCAATTTAGTTAAGCTGCCTCTCTTAGGAAATTTTAGTAATTTTAAATTTTAAGGTCCATTAAAAATTGTAATTTAAGATTTTAAACTGAGCTGAATTAAATGTTTCTAATATCAATTAAAAAGGCTGAAGAGATCAATGAAAATCTTAAAACGTCCATCTATATATTTCACTTATGTTTGCCTGAAAGTGATTTAAGAGAGGCATAAAATCTGATACACTTTAAACTGAAACAAACAATCGTCACATAAATTACAGCTTAAATATTAACAAACTGAAAATGTACAATAGTACCTAGAGTCAAAGATCTTCGAGTCTTACAGCTTCAAAAGATTTGTAAAAGGTCCAATGTGCCATTTTTACCAGTTTTTTTTTTTTTTTTTTTCTTCTCGGCCTGCAAAGTGATCCTGCACAAGTGGTTCAGTGAAAGGGCTCGATACAGCAGAAGCCCAGTTTGGCTCAGAAAAGAGGTTTACAGTGAGAGGGTACCATCACAGTGTCCGCCCTCAGATGGGTGTGTTGGGTAGGTGACCATTAGAGCCGTTCAGCATACTGTTGGGAGATTTGCCGTTATGTGCCTGACCCACAGACTGTACATTAGGAGCTTGTCCGTTCCGCTTTTCCAAACATGGTGAATGCCCTCTGAGAGACTCTCTCTCCTGGGGCGTCGCACTTCCTCCCTTTTCGGCGTCCCTGCGAGGAGTAGTTGTTTGTGGGACTGTCTTGCTGTGACAAAGATGCCTGAACCTGTTAACCGCGATGGTTAGCAAGGCACTGATGCACAGGGCTAACAGAACGGACACCACCACTAGCTCCTGGAAGTAGGTGGGTTTGTACACTTGCTGGAGGTTTTCGCCAGGCTCAATCATTGGTGAGTTTTCCTTGTTCGTGCCAGACCAGTGAGTGAAGTTACTTTTGCGAATCGTGACCGCCAGCAAATCTTTGTGTGTGACAGTAGTAGGATCCACATCTTCTGGCTTAGGTCTCGGCTCCTCCTGCTTGGTTATCATCCACCTAGGAGTGGAAATAGAGGTTTTATTTTCCGTTTCGGCTGGTGTGGTGCTCTGTGGGCGGCTTGGGGAAGCTGGTAGGATGGTGGGGTTGCTCTTTTGTTTAACGTGGTAGACGACCAGTGTTTGGGTATAGCCATTCTCCACAGCCTGACACAGGTAGTGTCCCAGGGTGGACGGGGTCGCCACAAAGCTGAGGCTGCCGTTGTCTGGCTGAATGTAGATTTTGGGCGAGAGCTGGCTGTTAAGACGTTCCCAGTGGCGTTTGGCGAGGTGTGATGCTTTTGGGCACTGCAGGTGCACTACCTCGTTTAGAGACACAGACACCACTTCACCTGGAGGACACACAGCTGAGGAGGTCAGGGGTCAAGGGTCAGCATACACACGACACCACGACAGCAACACATGCAGTTAAACCAGTACTCTTTACGGCACTTTCCATGAGTAAATACTAAACATGGCTTGAAAAGGAGGTGTTTAACCTTCTTTTGAAATTGTGAAAATGTTTCATGTCAACCCCAAGAGGTCAAATTAAATATATAAATATCTATAATATAATTAAATATATTAATTAAATATTTGTATAATATATTCTGATATCGTTTTACATTTAACTTTCAATTTTTGCAACCCTGATAGCTATACGTGGGACATGACTAAATAGTTTAAAACCATAATTTGTATGATTATTTTCAAAAACACAAATATATATATATATATATATATATATATATATATATATATATATATATATATATAAACAACACACACACATTTTTTTTTGTGTGAAATGGAATGAAATTATTATTTTGTCCTGCTGATGATGCTGTCCTGCAAATGATGTTACTTCCTGGGTGTTAAAGCTTTACGAAACGTTAATTTTTTTTTAATTAGAGGAAAAATCAAGATTGTTGTGTGTAAAATGTGTGACAGCCAAATAATTTTAAGAATATAATATAAGTAAGTAAATAAATATTGATGTGCTGACATTTTGAGACTGTTGTATGATTTTATTGTTAATTGTTGAATGAACTTGTGTGGAAATTGCCATAAATAGTACTGAGCACACTCAAAGATCCAAGTAAAAATGAGACAAATAAGAATATTTCAGGGACTTCTATTGAGTTACCCAAGTACAACATTTGAAACTGCAATAAATTAAATTTAGGGGCTGTTTACACAACACCATTTTCAACTAAAAACGGAAAACTTTTTATGCGTTTTAGCTGTTAATTTACACAACAATGGTGTTTTGGTGGCCTGAAAATGCAAGCTTTTGAAAATGGGTTTCAAAGTGCAGGTTTTTGAAAACAATACCGTTGTCACCAGTACATTGTTGTCGTGTAAACATACCCTAAGATTAAATTAATGATACTCAATTAAAAAGGATCAAAATGGAGACTCTTGGGATAGAAACACCCATTTATACACTGATATCTAAACATTATAAAGATGTACACATTAACTGTACTCACTTGAATGGGTTCGGGACTGGCCAGAGCGTGACCTGGGGGCCACATTTTTACACTGCTCTGATACATTCCCCTCATCTACATCCTGGACACTGTGAAAAGCAGTGAAAGGAGAGATTAAAAACAAAGGACAGGGGTATGCTGATGTAACCTAATTGCTGAAATGCTGGAATACAAGCTCAATAAACCAACCCCATATTTGATTAGGGAGTATTTGTTAGGTTTGAATACACTTGGCTGTAATTATACTTACAGTTGGTCCTGACTAGTTATGTCTGTGCAGACTTTCGTCACAGGGTTCCAGCCGCAGAAGGGGTCTCTTGCTAGAATACACTCAGCACAGCTCCAGTAGTAAGAACAGTTGGACACTGGTACTGACACCACTCCTTCTGAAGAGCCTATCAGCACTGCACCCTGGGGGAGAGACAAACAATTACAACTGATCCTCTTTCTTGCGTAGTAAAGTACATTTCTGTTCAGTAAATGTGAAGTTCCATGATTAAATTTACTATAAAAAGAATAAAGCTGTAACTGTGCACAATTTTTCTTTTCTTCATAAAATCCATTTTAAATCCATTTTAAATTTAAACTACACCTTTTTTTAAAATAGACTAGTTGGTGTTAAGGAACCCATGTATATTCATTTGAATAAGATAAAATATTAAATAAACTTAATAAATTATATTATGCCATAAATGTTCATTTTAAAATAAAGTCAGTGAAAAGGTAGGCTATATAACATTCAGCTCTCAGAAAAGCCACATATCTAAACAGAACTGTTGTCTGCCTTCTAAATTCATTCCAATCTAAGTTTTTTAGCATGAGGCTACTCAGGGGTAATTCCTTTTGAAGAAACGTCTACGCAAATGCACACTACACTAGAAAACTTCTCACACACGTCCATCTAACCCAATTACTGAAGAAATGTGACTGCTGAGGACAGTACATACAGATTCACAGACTTGTGCGTCAGTGAAACAATCCATTTGAACACTTTTATACAGTTTACTTCTATTTAACAAACAATTCTCAGAATCAAATATATCGAATAATGACAGAAAATGAAGTCTGTTGTGAGCAACTGTGTTCTAATTGGCTGAGCAGCGTGAAAGGAGTGATCTGACCCACCATGTACAGCTGGCACACAAGTCACTTGATAGATTTGATGTAAAGAGTATGAAATTGTGTGTGTAGTGAGTTTTATTGTGTATTAAATACAGACACACATAGACGGTTGTTCTCTGAGTAAAGCTAGTAAATGACACTTGAAGTAACGGGTACCTTAGAGACTGAAAGCAGGATGTTTTTGATCAGCTGAGGTTGATGAAACACTTGGATCTCCTCAATGATGTGAGCTCCGTTCTCTAAGATCACAGCTTTGTGCAGGTAGCCCGACTCTACAGGAAACAGAGTTAAACTGCTATTAAGATAATTAAAAAAAAAAAAAAAAAAACTCGAAAGGGGAAAACAATTAGAAGAAACAATAATGAAGTCATACACAAAAAAGAAAAAAGAAAACAATATGCGCATTTCTTTGATGTCTGGGAAAATATCCGTTGTTCTACAGTCTAAAGGGGCTTTCGCAGTTATAGGAATTAGCCACCAGTGTGGTTCCCCGAGAACTAATATTCCCCCCGGGCCATTTTCCTGGTTGTATCACATCGGCAGTAGGAACTCTGAAGCGGCTGACAGTGGTGTCATTTAAGCATGCCATTTACCAACGTCAACAACTGGATGGAGGACATAATTTTCATGATTGAAAGAGCAAAAAGTGGGGCTAAAGAGATGAAATCTCCATCACAATTTGCAGTGTGAAACATCATCGACGCTGAGAAAAAAAACACAACCCCGCAGACAACAGGTAAACACTGTTTTCTATGTTTGTGGAATAAACATGTTTACATGGCTTTATAAAAATGCCGGTGTTTAAAAGTGCCGGTGTTTTGTATGCATTTGGCCAATCAATGTACACTTATGTCACTGGTAGTTCCTATAGTGCTAGTTTAGACCCTACACTGAAGTAGGAGCTAATTTAGTTCCCCCAAAAAGAGTTCCTAGAACTAAAATCGTTCCTAGTTCCTGTGGTGCCATCATACCAAAAATCGGATACTTCTGCAAATAGTTCTAGGAACTATGAAAAGGTTCATCCATTGTGAAAGCCCCTTAATATGAAAATCCAAACAATGCATTGCATTTTAGGAGTATAGGAATTACTCCTGTTACAACTGTTATTAGTTCTTTGTACTCTCATTAAATCCAGCACATTTTACTGGTCAATAATTGCTATGGTGTTTAGGTACAGCATATATATATATATATATATATATATATATATATATATACACACAGTTGCAAGAAAAAGTATGTGAACCACTTGCAGAATCTGTGAAAATGTGAATAATTTTAACAAAATAAGAGAGATCATACAAAATGCATGTTATTTTTTATTTAATACTGTCATGAGTAAGATATTTTACATAAAAGATGTTTACATATAATGAACAAGACAAAAAAGTAGCTGAATTTTTTAAAATGACCCAGTTCAAAAGTATGTGAACCATTGATTTCTAATACTGTGTGTGGTTACCTGGATGATCCACGACTGTTTTTTTGTTGTGTGATGGTTGTTCATGAGTCCCTTGTTTGTTCTGAGCAGTTAAACTGAGCTCTGTTCTTCACAAAAATCCTCCTGGTCCTGCAGATTCTTCAGTTTTCGAGGATTTTTTGCATATTTGAACCCTTTCCAGCAGTAACTGAATGATTTTGAGATCCATCTTTTCACACTGAGGACAATTGAGGGACTCAAACACAGCTAATAAAAAAGGTTCAAACATTCACTGATGCTCCAGAAGGAAACACGATGCATTAAGAGTCGGGGGGTGAAAACTTTTTGAATTTGAAGATCAAGGTAAATTGTACTTAATTTGTCTTCTGGGAAACATGTAAGTATGTTCTGTTGCTTCCGAAGGGCAGTACTAAATGAAAAAAACTGATATTTAAACGAAATAAGAAAAATCTGTACATCTTCATCCTGTTCAAAAGTTTTCACCCCCTGACTCTTAATGCATCGTGTTTAACTACTCAGAACAAACAAGGGACTCATGAACAACCATCACAAAACAAAAAAACAGTTGTAGATCATCCAGGTAACCACACACAGTATTAGAAATCAATGGTTCACAAACTTTTGAATGGGGTAATTTTAATAAATTCAGCTATTTTTTTGTCTTATGGATTATATGTAAACATCTTTTATGTAAAATATCTTACTCAGGACAGTACTAAATGAAAAATAACATGTATTTTGTATGATCTCTCTTATTTTGTTAAAATTTTTCACAAAGTGGTTCACATACTTTTTCTTGCAACTGTATATATATAATTTTTTTTTCTGTATGGTATAACATCTCCAATACAGCATTATTTTTGTATTATGTATATATTGTTATAGCATTTATTAATATTTTGAATTAGCGTTTACTTTTATATTTTCAGTTTCCATTTTAATTTTACTTTAAGTTTTAGTAATTTTAAGTGCTTCTGTCATTTTTACAACTAAGTTCTTTTCAATATTTAATTTATTTTTATTTCAGTTTTAGTAATTTTAGTAATTCAGCTTATTTCAGTTTCAAATTGTAATATTTTACATAATTTTAACTTTAATTTCAATTACCAAAAACTTTTTACCCCAAAAAATTATTTAATAGTTTTATTTAACAATAACAACACTGATTTAAAATGTTGTGCAGGCAATTTAGTGCAGAACAAAAATTAAAGGTTGCTTCAGCTTTTACCTTAATCCTGTTTGAAATACAATGCATCATGATACTTAGAATCATTTAAGCAAGCAATAAACCTAGTGACAAAGAAAAATGTCTCCACTATCAGTCCAATTGTGATTTTTGATGGTGACTGTGATATTGACCAATATTTACCCGTGAGCAGGTAAAGCACAGTGTAATTTCTGCCGCGTGATCCGCGCACTCTCTGAGCTGCGATGTTGCTGTAGCTCTTATCAGACGACACCATGGTCAGGCCCTGATTGACTGGTGGAACACTTTTATCAGCCAGGAAGTTGTCCTTAACAAAGCGCAGAGCGTTGTCCGATGCATTATGAAGGCCACACTGTAGAGATTAACAGCAGAAATTTGAATGGTTTGATTTAAGGGCATAAGAAAACAGAAGAAGAGATTATTTGGTTAATAAAATAAACTAAAATAAACTAAATAAACTAAAATAAAATATTTTGTGTTCAAATGTTTTGGCTGCATTTATTTACAGTAAATACAGTATAATTGTGAAATATTACAATTTAAAAGACTTGTTTTCTGATTGAATATATTATAAATTTTAATTTATGATAACAAATCAGAATTTTTATCAGCCATTACTCTAGTCTTCAGTGTCACATGACCCTTCAGAAATCCTTCTAATATTCTGATTTGGTGCTCAAGAAACTTTTTAATCAATATTATCAATGTTGAAAATATTTTTGTGAAAACTGTGATACATTTTTTTTCAAGATTCTTTGATGAACAGAACGTTCAAAAGAACAGCATTTATTTGAAATAGAAATCTTTTGTAACATTATAAATGTTATAAACTGTCATTTTTGAATAAATTAATGCATCTGTGCATTAATTTCTTTACTGACCCTAAACTTCTGAACGGTGTATAATAAAATAAAATAGCATAAAATAACAAAAAATAAAATAAAATAAAGACACTAACCTCTCCAGGGTTTGCCATTTGCTCCTGTACCCGTGTGCTCCATTTCAAAGTGTCCCGATTCAGAACCTTGTAACGTCCTGTAAACACCTTTTTAATATCTTTGAGGCTGAAAGCACACACAGCTGAACGTCCCAAGTTTACTTGCCTAGCAAACAACAAAACAAACATTGAGATAAGTTTTTTAAAGCAAAACAGCAAATTATAAAATATAACCTAACTACTTTCAAATATGGAAAAAAATAAAATAAAATAGAATAATAAATCATGTTTCCTCACCACTGAGAACTGAAAATCCCATAGAACAGAGTTTCGTCCTCAGATGCGCCCTCCAGTGGTTGAAGGCTGACAATGTCCTGTAGGACGTTGTATGGCAGCTCTCGGTCAGCTTGACATAGTAGCTGAGCCTTGGCAAAGGTAGTCCAGCGTTTCTGAAGAGTACGCTGCCCACCTACATCACTCTGAAGAGAGATTAACACCAACTGAGAATGACATTTTTAATAAAACCATTTCAAATTAAACAATTAATCTTTCATATGAAATTGATGAATCTGTAAACGTGCTAACTAAAATGCTATGTTAAAGCAAGAAATACATCAACAAGCAACACTTACTGTACAAACTTGGGCAACACGAGACACTGTAAACTTGTCAATGAAGTCGTACTCTTTTCCAATCTCACTAAAGAAGAAATAAACCTTTTCCTCACTGGGAGCATACATGGAGCTGATGAAAGTAGGATCTGGAATTGTGTAGTGAAAAAGAAAGCAATGTAGTTATAAAGCAAAGCAAAACTCTCTGTTTCAGCAAAATCAGAATCATTAAAATCTCTGCCTCTCTCTTTGCTTTTGTGGCAGCATTAAAAACAAAGTTTTCTTACCTTCTAACCAGCCAAGCGTATCATCCAGTTTCAGATCAACATGGCTGCCCTCGCTCAAGTGGCGTGAAATGACAGGTCGAGTTCCCCTGTAGTCTGCCACTGTTCCTGTGTACAGTTCTCCATCTGAAACAAAGACACACTATAAATTAACATTATATTGTGCTAAACCACATACAAATAAACACAAACATCTTTATCTCACTTAAGCATTCATAATTTCAGTCGTTACCATCAAGCTAATTAGCTTAAAATACAAGATCTCATTTGTGGTTTTAGAAAGTCATATGGACTCCTTTTATGATGCTTTTTGGATATGGGTGTTCTTCCATTTTGCTTGTGTGGAAAACCTTTATTTTTAACAGTATATAAGCACACAACAAACAACAGTGTGTGCTAACTGGGGTTCATGCATGATTTAAACAGGCTGAAGGCCTGTCCGATTGATCATGAGGTAAATGTGAAGTGAACATTCTCAGGCCTCATGTCTGAAGTCACATGTCAGCCACCCAAAGATAAGTAGATCAGGACTAGGATTTAACAGCAAGAAGATTAACAGTGTCTGTTCACTGAGAAAAATCTGCTTGTCTCTCTCTGGTTCAATCTATTCTTCATTATAGCTAGGCCAATTTCACACTACACACATAAGTAGCTTGTAGGAGAAGCATCAGCAATAACTACAGAACCAGGGGTTACTTTCACACTGGCTGTTTTTGCAACAAAATGGAGCTGATGCTCTATATGGAAAATAAAGTAATTTCTGGGTTGCTACTTTAAGTATTTCCTTTAATAACATGCATAAATTATTAAATGACAAGGGTGCTCCGATTGATCGGCCACCAATCGTTATCGGTCGATAATAGCTTTATATAGTTTGATCGGTGGTCTCTATAAAGGCCGATCAGATAACGCAAAACTTGCGAGACAATTTTTCTATGCTAAAATTGCTTCACTACACTCACCGGCCTGCCAGTTCAACCAGGTGCCTGAAAACTTTTGCAACATCTTTGTAAAGAGCGGAGACATTTCAATGACAGCAACTCTACAGCAATGACAGCAAGAACCTAGAGCTGTGCGATTTTAGTGCATTTCTTTCCTTCACAGTGGAGCATTTTCGTTCCACCCATTTTGTTGTTTGATTAATGCTAATCAAACAACAAAAGGCAAAGAGAAAAATCACTCACTGCTCTTTAGTAGATTTAGTAGGATTAATCAATATTTATACAGTGCAAATAATGCAGTGTTGTTTTACATTTGATTACTTTCTGTTGATAAAGACTGTCCTGTTTTATTTATTTACTAATTTATTTCACAGGAATGCTATATTTGTTAAGCTCTAAGCTGTTCCTAATCACCTCTAAGAAAAGGAATGTAATACGTTGCACATGCTGCTTGACAATAAATAAGTTGTCAATTCATGATACTTTCTCATCTCTTAATTCTTTTATAATTAAAGTACATTATTGTTAAGAATAGTTGGTCTATTATTTATTTGAGTGATTGGTATCGGTGATCGGCATCGGCCAATACTACTTCCAGTGATCGGCCCCAAAAATCCTAATCGGAGAACCCTTATTAAATGATTATCAGGAGTTGTGATTATTACAATTATTTTGACTTTGGTCACCAAGTAATCTAATTTAGGAGGATGACCACATTGATTTGCATCAAAATTAAATAATTTAAACATAATGGAACCCAAACCCAAAAGTGTAGCAACAAACTCAGCATTTGGCCCTTTACTTTTCTTGTTGTATATGATCCCCTTGGGGAACATTATCAGGAAACAAGGCATTAGTTACCACTGTTATGCAGATGAAACTCAACTTTATATTTCCTTCAAACCTGAGCCAAGTTAGCAGAACGTATTTGTGATATCAAAGACTGGATGATTTCATTTTTCTCAATTCTGACAAATCAAAGGTATAAGTTACTTGACCAAAAACCTCTGCGCATAAGACGGTAGAATATAATGAAGTTTCATACAAGCCTATCATACAAGTCTATTGCAAAAGTCTGTTCAGTCATGAAACTCTAGATGGCACAGGCAAACATAATTTACTACACGGCACAAGCTGATTGGCTTCTGCTGATTGCTGAATGCATCCAATAAACTTGTTTGCTCAACATTAAAGTAGTCTAGTTCAGTGTTCACTTCAAGCTGGTCCTGCTATCAGAGTTCAAACTCTTTACCTCCCCCAGCTCCACCTGCCTAGATCTGATACAGGATTTATGTATGCCTATTCATGCAGCAGCAGTAGTATCTATTTGCAGAAGCAAGTTCATTCTTGCTCTGCAGGAGCAGCAGCATAGCAGATCTGGTCCGTCAAAAACCAAATGCATTAACAGTCATTTCCATTAACATGATAAAACTATTCATACTATCATGATTGTAATGTGTTTACAGTGATGTGTTTTCACAGACTCAACCACAAAATTCAACTTCCAGCTAAATGCGCAGTGTGAATGCTGTTATGGACGCTGAAATAAATGCACACTACTAAGGTATACTGTGTGAAACAAGCCAGATAACCTATGCCAGCTCATTATGCTCATGGCAGTGGAGGGATTACTTACCCACAGTTATGGCAGTGTTCTTCTGGTAGGGGTCGTAAGGGCAGCGACCTTTGCCTTCTTCAGGCTTACCGCTGGGGCCTGTAGCCATGGCCAATGACTTTGAATTCTGTGAAGGTGAGCAAATAAATCATATGAATATTAATACACTGATAAACTTGAGGAAATTTCAATTAGGATAATTTGTACACCACACTTTTGCCTTGCTGATTTTTAGGGCTGGGACAATACATCGATTCTGATATTTTCTCTCTCCAATTGATTCTGAGCTTAGTTTTACCAGCAGATGGCGCTCTAGGCTAGTTTTTAACCTCACATTTAAATGCTCACAAAGAAGAGTGCTGGACTGCGATCGTGCATTCGGCTGAATCATGTAAGTGGTTAAATACTTCCACCTCTGCTCAGAATGCTTTTATGACATGAGATTAATGTAAACACAGCCCACTGCGAACACCCTTGTAATTCGCTTCAACCTTTTCGAACTTTATGAATGATTATTTTAAGTTTAAGTGGTGTGTATAAAGGAACCGGAAGCAGGCAGAGTACGGGTGTTTCTAAAGCACGTAGTGCCATCTGCTGTTAAAAACTAAGCTCAGAAATGAATCGAGAGAGAATCGAGATACATCGGAAAATATCAGAATTAATCCAGATTCTTTGTATCGTGAATTGAGAATCGATGTATTGTCCCAGCCCTACAAATTTTATTTAAATTTGCTATGAAAAGACGTTGACAACAGTAATAAAATCCTTCACAGGATGTGCGGTGCTTTCATTCAGGAGGTTTGCTATTTGGCATGCACATCTCCCCTGATACACGCACACACACACAGATCTTCTTCCTCTCATACTTGTATGTGTGAAAGCAGAGTGAGGAAGCAGCACTGAGACTGCTGTGTTCGCATGACAGGATCGAAGAATGCTCAATGGTATGTGAAGGACAGTCACGCAAGTTTCCGCCTTAAAGGTGTATAATACCATAAAAGCCCCGAACATGTTGTAAACTAATAAAATCTGTAACTATAAAGCAAGGAGTAATTTAACATACACAACAGGGTTATGCAATATTCTAATATTTCATGTGACTGATGCTGAGGCTAAGGCTATAGACTGATGCTTAACACAATAGAGGTCAGTGCAGAAGAGACTCTGATATGACTCATATGAAAGGATACTACATAATCATTGGCCTTCGGACAGTAAAGCCACCTTTCCACATTTACATAAAATTGTTGCATTTTGGCACTTGTGGCAGTCACACAGACCTTTCAAAATGGTTAAGTTACCATGGTAAAAATGAATGTATGATTATATTCACACAAAACAGATCACTGCCAATATGTCTCAGAGAAAATAAAGGTTTTCTAGGGCTAATAATAATGTAATAATTATAAAATAATTGTTTCATACATCATTATTCATAGCCACCCATTATGCTTACAAGAAGTAAACAGAGGACAAAAAGAACTGTGAAAAGATGGATGTGGTCTGACTTACGATGTACGTGCAGCGGGGACTGAAGGCAAACGTTCCACAGGCGTACATATGGGTGGAGTTCAATTCTTGCAAAACCCTCACAAAGTTATGACAATCCATCTGAAGGTGAATGAGGGAGTTAGGTTAAAGGTCAGCTTATGAAGACAGATATTTGCCCAGTTTAACATAAGGGTCAAAAAGGTCGGATTGTATAGCGCTTAAAGTGGCTGTTTTTTTTTCCATACCTTCATTTTTCCTTTCATGGAACAGTCAGCAAGTTCTTTTTCTGAGGGAGACCAGTCCAGCTGAAATTTGAATGTAAAACAGGGTCAGATTCATCACATGCATATACCACAGCTCAAAGAAAGCTGAAATTTGTTTATTTTACATTTTATTAAACTGTTAAACTTATTAAACAAGGAAGTAAACAACAACAACCCAACACATGCAAAACGTTTTACTTCCTAATATAGTTTAATAAATTTAAATTGATCAAATTGGCTTAGAAGCATAATGATTACCTAAACATTATGCATTTATGCTTACACATAAATGTTAGATCATTTATTTAATAAACCATTTATTTCTGTGAGGAAAAAGCTAATATGTATTGACTAAATTATTTTGTGATCAGCTCACTGTATTCAAGCAATAAGCTACGAGAGGTCCTGCTATATTTTGAATATAGTCACGGTTGAAGTGCCTTATTGTTTTTATAAAATGTATAAAATATTATATAAAATAAAAATATTAAGGACACACATTTTCCTTAAATCACTGAAGCCCCTAACATAGCAAAAGGTTGCTATGCAACATAAATAATCATCTGCTATTTAAGCTGTTCCTTAATCTTGAAATATAATATAATATATACATATATATTTTTTTCCAATGTTTCCATTATTTTAATTTGTTGTGCTGACATAGTGAATTTCTAGGTTGTATCCTTCAGCTAGTCATGTACTAAATCAAAATCACACTGACCTTCTTCATGGCCATTGTGTCAGTCTGACTGACATCAATTGAGAGAATGGCATCACGTGCTCCGACGAATAAAGTGCCCTCATCATCGCTAAGCAACAGTGTGGTGGTGTTATAAACATCAGGGTTTGTTAAGACAGTGAGAGAACGACCTGGACTACCTGTGACGCAGCAGAAAAGAAAAACAGTAATGAAAAAGCAGAAACAAAAATGGAAAAATAATTAATCACAAATTACAGTCTTACTGTAGAAGTAAAAATAAAAACAATAATTTATCCTAATTGTAATAATTTATTCCTAAATGTTCTGGAATAAAATCACTGACACCAGGGGGCAGCCAAACTTCCACAAAAATATTAAGAAAATCTAAAAGTGCTTATTAATTGTGGCTGAAGAAAAAACAAAAAACTAAAACAAAAACAACAACAACAATGACACAAATTACAGTGTTTTGGTGAGAATTTGACCCTGCAGGTGTTTTTGATGGAGAGATTATTAGTTTATTAAGTACACATGACATGGCTTGATGTATCAAGTGGGGATGAGATATATGCCAAGGTTTAAATTTTAGAATCTGAGGTTTGAGCAGCAACAGTAATAGTGATTGCCTACTCACAAGATGTGAATGACAAAATTAAAGAAATCTTGATTATGGTTTTGTTTCAGCACATCTGTTTCTGAAACACCTGAGCAATGAATAGCCATGTCTGACACTAAAAAGTGTATCTTGCTTTAAATGTTAAAATTTAACATGCTGAGGAAGCACAGAAGCACGAAATTAAACTACCCAGAGCAAAAACACTGTCATTTCCAAGAAGCCAATTTTTGAAGCGTGTGAAGACAACAGCAACTTCCTGTGCTTTTTTTTATGCAAATAGACTGCCTGCTACACGTTTGCTTGACTTTTATTAGACTTACACTGTTGCAGTGGTTTTTTTTCACCAGATGGATGGTTCACCTCAAGTCTGATGTATGTGTGAATTTCTGTGAGTAAATTTAAATGTGGTTGGCGACATTTTCCCAGAGCAAAAAGCTGCTATAGAAGCTGATAGCTGGTTTCTGTACCATGATCTTCCCTCAAAAACCACACTGTATCTCTGCTCAATCAGGTTCAGTTTAAACTGGTGAGATGGTCAGCCATTCAGCCTTTTGTGATCTCTTAAACACTCATACAAACACTGTATTATAAAGATGATAGGTAAACCACAATGCACACCTTTGTAAACAGAACAATGAGAATGAAGACCAAAAATGAAGACTGTGTGAAATATTGATTGTGTTTTAGTTTGGATGCCAGAACAATCAAACACAAGGTGTGTCAGGGTGATCTACGTGCCATGATCTACATGCAGAAACAAGCATGCATGCATGCAATCAAGCATTAATTTTGTGCATGAGTTGAGCATGTTAACTTCTGTATATTGTACATGTTGTACAGTTCTGTATGTTGTGCATGTACAGTTTGTATGGGAATACAGCATGTACACTACCGTTCAAAAATTTGGAGTTGGTAAGAATTATTCATGTTTCTTATGCTCACCAAGGTTGCGTTTATTTAATTAAAAATAAAGTAAAAACAGTAATATTGTGAAATGTAAATGTATTCCTGTGATGGCATTACGCCAGTCCTCAGTGTCACATGATCCTTCAGAAATCATTCTAATATGCTTATTTGGTGTTTCAAAACATTTTTTATTATTATCATCATTGAAAACAGATGTGCTGCCTGATATTTTTAAGAATCAGGATTCTTTGATGAATTGAAAAATTCTAAAGAACAGCATTTTTGAAATTTGAACTTATAAATGTCAGTTTTGATCTATTTATTTTTGACCCCTGCATAAATAAATAAATAAATAAATAAACAGAGAACCTGACGTACTGTATCCAAATAACGTGTCATGCAAAATTTAAAAGCACAGCTTAATTATTGAAATATTTCTTGTGTAACTAGTTTTTTTAATGCAAAACAGCAACAGTGGCTCTTAATTTGGTTTTATTTTAACTGATCGCATGAAACTTTGTTAATATTTAAATCAAGAGAAACTGTTATGTTGATGAGAGCCAAAACAAGCACACAATGGCTTGTGAAGAATATACAGGTCTCAGAATAAACAGCTATGTGTTATGTAACTCTCAAGAACAGAAACTGTAAGTGGTTTGGTAAACAATGAATACCATATCTAAAAATGATTTCTCAAAAGCCTGTCTTATTCTGAGAGCATGTCTATGGGTAAAGTCTTGTCTACATCTACAAAAACAGACATGAAATGATAGTGACTGTTTCTCTGTTTGCATCCGACACCATGTCCGTTCTTACAGGAAACTTGAGTGGGTCAAATTTGAATGTGAACTGAACTGAGAAAATCAAACCACAGACTTGAAAAAACAGAAATTACTTTGGAAAGTGTTTTTATTCTAATCCATTAATATCCATGCATTAGATATAAGATAAAAGGATAATAATAATGTAATAATATTAATAACTACACTAATCTTGAAATATTTACCCACTTTCCATAATTATTTTTTAATATTTTATTCCTAAAGGTAACTTGAGAACTTAGATTTTATAGCTAGAGTTAAACAAGTATGACAAATCTTAAATGTATTAACTTTCACCAGAAAGTTATTAAAGTTATCAAAGTATGCACCGGATTGGCTATTTCAATAATTCTTATACTACTTAATTCTTAGTTGAAGAAAGTTGGGAACTCTTTAAGAGCAGAAATTATTATAGGAAAAATAGATGTCAGAACTGTGTGGATCCAACAAACTCCTTTCATTCACATTCTTCCTTACAGAATCAAGGGAAAGAGGGGTGAGGCGGTGTTATGCAACTATTTCAGATCTGCCAATGCTTGCAGAAACACACCGCTATCTGGGCCTTCACCGAGTGTTTGGAAAAGTGCAGACAACAAGGATAGTAAGGTCATAAATTAAGCTCTAAGACAAAGAAAGCCTATCAACTTCTAAGTCACATTAAAACATTAAAATCAACACATTTTTGCCCTAACCGCAGTTCTTATTCTGCTGAGAACACGTGAACAACTTCTCTGTTAGCTGTCATGACCCTGGGAAGAAAACACTCGGCTCCGTGGGGAGGCTAATCCTAAAGCTGAGCCGCAGCATACCAGCTGTCTTCTCCCAGCAGCCCTCCGAGCGAGAAGAACGTCAGCACTACTTTTCCTCCTCCTCCTTCTCCACCCTTTTCCATTATGTATCATTCACATGACACATGACAACTTCTGTGTAAGCATAGCTTGTCTTAGGAATAAACAGCCCAACATGCACCCGTATATCTTCAAAGAAATCTCTGCAGACTTCCACAGAATTCACACCTCCTGCGTGTCTGGGTGTCAAATATGTTTGTTCATTCGATAACAAAAATTATATAATTAGTTGTTTTCGTACCATTTTTAAAGATTTCAGACCACAGATTTCAGATAGAGTTAGTCCAGAAAATGCAGAAAACGTCTGCAAATCTGCGGGAAAAAAAAAAAAAAAAAAAAAAAAACAAGAAACAAATAAGCCGATAAACAAAATAAGGTCATTAAAAATGTTGTTCTAGCAAAAAGGGGGAAGAGGAAGGAAGAGAAATTTCCAAGAAAATCTTGGCTTATTAGCAACATGTGAATAGGGATTTTTTTTAATTAGAAGATATTACTGTGAAACTTCTCCAGTTTATTACTGGCATAAACATAAGAAAAAAATGTATTACAAGTTTTGTGTAAATTTATGTTTTAATATGCAAATGAGGCCTTATATACTTAAATATACGCTCATTTGCATACATTTCCAAAAACAAAATCTGGAAATTGGAAAGGTCCAGGTTTAAAATTCTTGGTTCTATTTGTTGACATATTAGATGAAAGGACTTTTACAGAGGGGATTCTGGATATCTTATTTTGTGCTTTAGTAAATTAGATAATACTGACAATAGCCTTAAAAAAATCTATTTTCGCCATGTTTTTTTGAGTAAAAGGACCTATAACTCAGGATAGGAATGATATATCAACAAATCCCTCTATAAAAGCCTTCAGAATATAGATAGGAATAAAACTGTAAAGTTTGGTGTATATAAGTTCTGCTGAAGTGGAGATTTCTGACTCAGAGCAGGAGAAAAAAACTCATTTTGAGAAAACTGCCTTTAAAGATATTTACTGTAATTGAAATCTATAGACGCAAATAGATAAAGTGCTATAAGATATACACTTAAAAATGTATTTTGGATGTTTTCTTTCCATCAGTCTGAAAAAACACTTTATGAAAAGTCAAAAAGTGCAAAATCTCAAAATTGACAGGTGCCTGAAAAAACAGTGTTTTTGCCTGTAGTGTCTCCCCTTAATGGCAGTTTTGGCCTCATAATCATTTCACTAAAGTTCTATAATTCCTCATATGAGCTGCTCTCTTGTCTGTGAGGCCTGTAAAGAATGTGGATCTGACAGTCAGCACGCGGCTGTGAAATTATGCAACCCCAGGGTACATACTCTCAGTACAGACCAGAGAAACTAAAGCAGTGCTTCAGTTCATTTGTAAAGACCCAAAAGCATAAAACCTCCTTGATGTGGAAAAATAAAAGTCTTGTAAGAGTAAATTATCCCCAGACATAAAAAAAAAAAAAAAAAAAAAAAAAAAAAACAAATGTGAAAAAACAGAGGTGCAGACTGCAGGGGAAGTTTGCTTGACTACCTACCCATGCTTCCTTATTCTTGATTATGTGAAGTAAGATTTTATTTACGGCCAATTCACACTGCAGACAGACGTCTAACAATGGCAACAGACACTTATTCGGGTTGTCAAATCAGTGTGTAAATCCTGTTGCTGTTGGTCTGTGCTTGTTGTCACTGACTGAACATATTGAATCTGCGTTTGTCGGGTTTTGGAATATCCGAGAAGCGACGTACTGTAATCTAGTGATTGTGCGCATTGGTCGTCTGTCAGTGCAGTGTGAATTGTCCTTAAAGTGCCCCTATTATGCTTTTTCGAATATTACCTTTCATGCAATGTGTAATGTAGCTGTCTGTGAATGTAAAGGATGTGCAAAGTTGTGAAGCTGAAAGTACAAGATAAATAAATTTTTTGTCTCTCAAAAGAAAGAGTCGACTCTGAACAGCCTAAACGAGTCGTCAGAAATTCGAATACCACTTCCGTGACGGCCACACGTCACAAAGTAACTAATTTGTCTAATGTCCGCCTATGTTCTACGTTGTCCGAGCGCGAACAACTTGACCCGCCCTCAAAAACTGAAACTGTTCGTGTACATGTCGAGAAGACATTGTTTTTTGCTCTTCAAAAGCAAATTCTTTTTGCAAACACTTCCAAAGGGTGAGGATGTGAAGAGTCAGTGGTTAAAATTACCACAGCAATACAACAGCAGTATAACCTGTTGATGATGGCTTCTCAAATCTCCGTGAGTCCTAAATGGGATTTACAAAATGCTATTCATTAAAGATGGGACAGAACAAACTGTATTTGGACTCCTGTAACTCCTATAAGTAAGATTAATTATTGATGTATATATTTTCTACCGAGCGATCAAAATGCATTTTATATTATGTAGCCTGTGTCTGCTAACTCACATTATTATTGCCTTACTGAAACACTTCTGCAAATCAGCTGTGGCTCACTATTACCTAAAACTCGGTCCATTGATGCAGATTGTCTGTCGTTCTTACTACTCTGAGTAATGATAAAGGATGGAGCAATATTTGTTTTACAAACTTTAATGTTACATCAGTTATTCATGTTAGTGCTTGGCTAACGTATGCGCTGTTAATGATACCATTGATAATACAGTTCTCACATGTGCACCGCAATAAATTAGAAATATATACATCGGTTTGTTGATGGGCATACACTTGTTAATGCTGATGTAGAGAAAGTACAGTTGCAACATCTCATGATGAACATCAAACTGAGTAGCATATCACTGAGTAATGTCCTGAGAAGTCTTCCTTGCAATGGAGGTTTGGGTTGAATAACTAGTTCTTCAAATGTTTCATCAACGGACTGGTGGTCGGATTGATATGGTAAAATCGATGTCATCGCTACTGTCTTTACAGTGTGTACAATCGCTGATCTTCGGAAGCCTCCGGACCGGTACTGAAGTTCTGCTATTGTAATGTTTTGCTGTTGTCAGGCACTATAAGTGGTAGACCAATCACAACAGAATGTGCCATCTGGCCAATCAGAGCAGAGCAAGCTCGCGGAAAGGAGGGATTTAGAGAGACTGAAGCATCAGGTGAGTTGTTTGAGCATCAGTGAATAATGTTGTAATGTGCAATGTAAATTATGAGAAAATAAAAGTGTTTTTTTGTGAGACGCACGCTTATGACTGCACGTGCATCATTGGTGATTTCAAGTATGAAATTTAATCGTAAGTTTGGTGAACAGCTTTGGATATTTTGATGTTTCCCCATTCAAAGAGATAGGATCTCTAAGTCTCCGAGAGGCGTTTCAAAGATGGCTTGCCTTAAAGGGACTTTGACCATAAACATGTCAAAGTGGCCTGAGCAACTTTTCTCTATCTACGGATATGACGAGACACGCGTAGGCGGGTGACGTATGTACACAATTTCCAGCAAAAACCATCCTGATAGGTCTAAAATATGAACACTTATAATAGGCTTACCATGGTGAATCAGGGTAAGACAAAAACACGTTTTGGAAGAAGGATTGATGATGTATTGACTCATTACTTAAATTTGTTAATTCTGAACTACAACAACAACAAAAAAAGTTACATAGTGTACCTTTAATTTTGCTTAAAAAAAAAATATAAGAATACAGAAAGCATATTGACACACCATATTACTAATTTATCAACTGCCCAAACTACAACAATTACAGCAGCAATTATAAGTTTGCATATGTCATCATCATCAAATCAGGCTCAAACACCTGCATAAGTGTGATCTGACTCATTCTGGCATCCGCTGTAATTGGTGCTGCTGGGAAACAGGGACTCAGAGTCTGTATTAAGCCCTGTAATCTTCACAAACTCACATCTAGTCATTTACAAGGTGAGTGAGTGAACATTCACAGGTCAAATGACTGATACTGAATCAGCAAAAGTGATGTATCTGCATGTCTAAGCATCCGTAGCACCGTCTCTCAATTGATCAGATAAGCAAGTAGAAGCTTATTGTAACGTATTTATGGGACTCTCACTGAACAGCCATTTTCCAGGTCAGCCTCATTCTGCCCTGCTTTGCCAACTCATGGACTGGCCTCCTCTTATCAAATAACTGTGGCTCAGAGAACAAGGGCCTCCATTCATTAAAAAAAAAAAGAAACAAAATAACCACTTTCAACTACATCAGCAGATTAATCTGCTTACTTTCTTGTTTCTCAAAAGTAGACAAATTTAACTTCCTTGTCTGTGACCCAAATTTATTACCCTTTTTGACCAAAAATTATTTGACCAAGACATTAATTTGTACAAAAAGTAAAAAAAAAAAAAAAACACAATACTAAATCAATATAGTATATTTTTTATTTTATTGCATTTTTTACATTTTAGTTTACGTTCAAATATATATTTTTTTAAAGATATTTAATTTGTTATAATATATATATATATATAGTCAAACCAAAATTTATTCAGACACCTTGAACATTTCATTCATTAATACAGTTTATTCACTGTAGTTTAAAAAAATGGTAATAAAATATGACAAGATCTCAGAGCTAAACTGTGTCAGAAAAAAATAATCTTAATTATGTCAGATAACATTTAAGCAAAACATGCTCAGGTCAAAGTGTCTGAATAATTTTTGGTTCCAAATATTTATCAATTTTACTGGTAGTCCACTGTATGAAGAATTTTTGGGTATAATATGTCACAGTTACTTTATTTTGCTATACTCACTTACATAAATGAACTATAGTGTCCTGTACCCACTAGTAAAAATATATCAAAAATATCAAAAATGTAATTTTTGGTTTGACTGTATATATATATATATATATATATATATATATATATATATATGTTACAAAATATTTCTATTTCAAATGCTATGAACTATCTATTTATCAAATAATAATAACAAGTGTATCACGGTTTCCAAAAAACAACATTGATAATAATAAATGTTTAGAAAACAGTTATTTTAAATTGTAATAATATTTCACAGTATTACTGTTTTACTATAAATATATATATTTTTTCAAATAAACGTAGCCTTTTACAGACTCCAAACATTTGAATGGTATATTCTTTTATCAGTCATGTTTTTTTGTTTGTTTGTTTGTTTTTGATTGCCTTAATCTTTTAGCTGATACTGTGGCAATGTTGTATGTTATACAAATGCCAATAAAGAATTTGAAATTTCAATATTCAAAACAGTAATGTGCGGCAAAAATCATAATCACAATTATTTTTGGTCAATACTGAAATCACAATTATTTAACACGATTATTGGTTGGCGATATGATCTTATTTTCTAAGTCCTATATTACGGTATGTGTAACTTTAAATATCAGTGAAATTTCACAATTATCAATACAGCAAATCTAATACTTTACTATGTTAACTATATTGTAAGAAAAAGGTCCTCAAAATAAATTATATAATACAAGTAAACAGTCAGCAATACAGTAAGAACAATTATTTAGTAATTACAAACAAAACAGACAAATAAATGAACAGAACGAAAATACAAATTAAATCAACAGTGTTTTCAGTTTTTCAGGAAGATGTAATAACAGTGGTATTCAGATAAGTAATAGCCTACAACCAAATAAATAAATAAATAATATTAATAATCAAATGTAAAATAACACTACATAGTCTTACTGTACACATTAATTGTGCAGCGGCATAATAATCATTTTACCTCGATTATCTTGTTTTCAAAATCGCTGGAAGCTAAAATTGAAAATCAATTACAATTAATTGCACAGCCCTAGTGGCAATGCAAACAAATAAGAACAATATTATTCAAAAGAGTCACATCAATGACAACTTTATATGGCAATAGCTAGTTTGCTAAAAGTTCCTAGATTTTGAGAACTTGAGAGAAGAACCTAGTTTACGTAAATGAGAGGTCACAGGAGAAATGAAACCTAATCTAGAAGTTTCAGAAACATTTCAAGAAGCCATTAGGTTTGCATCAAAGCTCCCATTGAGGTGAAGGACATATGCTTCCTCATAAGAGAATCCAGGCAGGATCTTTCATTCCTCTTACATTTTCTCTAATCAGGGCAATAAACATGATCTACATGGAAAGATATTTGTTGTAATGATCTCTCTGCTTGTTATCTTTTCTTGTTAGTAAAAATGACTCTCTTATGCCCTGAAAGTTCTAGCCCTGTTGGTATTTAAACATACACAAATGATTAAAGCAGACAAACATTCTGTACAAACTGAATCTGTGCAGACTCCAAAAGTTGTGGACTTTGCTGTGGACAATAGCCTCTTAATAAAGTGAATAAATAAGTCTCTGAAATAATGTATTCTTGATCATTTTTTAATATAATTTACTTTTTTATATTTCTACTCAAATGATAAACTAGTCACTCTAATGGAACTAATTAGACGATGATTATTATGACGTTATGGCAGTCACATAATGCTTACTTCAGTGTATTAAAAATATGATTTTTTTCATAATAGCATTTCTTAAAACAAATAACTTGCATACTGCATATACATGAAAAGTAAAAATACTAACCGGTAGGTCTTTGGCATACTAGGTCTTTGGCATAATCACAGCTAAGCATCTCATCTAATCAAAGTCTTTTAGTAAGTACCTGTACCAGTCACTGCACTGCACAGCTAAACCAAGTCCACTAGGGTCATTCGACAACTGTGTAGGGTATTTTTAATTGGTCTTGGTTTTCATTTTAAACAACATCATGCTTAATTCCAAGTACTTTGTCACACATTATTAAAAAGGTAATAATCAGTAACACTGACAATGTCACACCAATTTCATGATTCAACTGGAGAGTATTAAAAAATGCTAGCATTTAGATAGCTCTAAAGTATTTATGATATTAATTAAAAGCTATTATATTTTGATTTAAAAAAAAAGACTTTGAGTGATATTCAATGAAATTGCAGCATGTTGACCCTATTATTTAGTGATTCATGTTTTGAAAACATTCATATTAAATTAGTGTCTAAAGCATTGACAAAAAAAATCTTATTCTCGACCAAAAATCAGAGAAAAAAAAAAAACCTCTTGGAGAAGTCACGCAGTCGGTGTGGGACAGATCGTTAACGGCAGATCCACGGTATATATATATATTATATATATACACACACACACACACACATATACACACAGTGTATACATATATATATATATATACACACACACACACACACCGTGGATCTGCCGTTAACGATCTGTCCCACACCGACTGCGTGACTTCTCCAAAAATATATATATACACACACACATATACACACAGTATATTATATATATATATATATATATATATATATATATTAATAAAAAATTACAAAAGCCCATGAAAAAAGCCCATAAAGCTTAAACTAGAATTTAAATTAATAAGTCAACATACTAATAAATACTATAATAGTATAAAATATTAAAATAACTGATTAACAACAATTATTTATAATTTACAATGTTGATATGATATCAACAGTGGAGTACAGTACAGTATTCCAAGTATATGTTTACTTACGTTTAACTCAAGAGGCACAGAGGTTAACCACGCTATACTTGATTATGTAATTCAACTTAATTGACCTTCTGGCTTTTTTTATTTACCCTAAAAACAACTATAGACCGAAGGTAAAGAGGACAACAGAAGCTCACAAGTTTCATAAGCTATTCAAATAACTAATGGCATTTGAAAAACAACTTCTTGCTCTAAATTCAGTTCACAAATCTTCAAAAGTTTAAAAATAAGACTTACCCATGGGAAAAGAGAGGCGGGGGAGGACATGAGAATGACAGCTGAGGACAGTCAGAAGAGACAGACAGGCACAAAGTGACGCTGAATGCACCATCCTGTTGGAAAACCAGGATGCCACTGAGCACAACAGATGAGCTAATTCCAAAGACTGGTCTATCTGTCGCTGTCGGGTTCTGCGCTTGTCCTTTCAGCACTGAGTAGCCCACAAGGACACCACTTCAAACAGCCAAAAGAGTCTGCCGTCATCTCATCTGCTCAGAAAAATTAAGAAGGTGTTAGAAATCGGAAGGCACATCCTTTAAGTCAACACTTCCTCTAAAGTCACCTCTTCCTCTTTCAGATTTCTGCATAAGAACAGTCAAAGGATGACATGCATCAGCACATGATGTCTTCATTTGTGATTGGGGGAGGGGGATTTAAGTTACATTTTTACATTCATATTTTGGAGAAAGAGACTGACCACCATGCAGAGAAAGTCTGTGTGCAAAGACAAAAATGTAACCTGACCAGACTATCAGTGGTGTGGAGTGGAAACTGGGCAATATGCTTTTCGCTAAGTACTGTTAATTTTTTCCATTTAATATAGCCATATACAGGATCTCACAAAAGTGAGTACACCCCTCACATTTCAGCAACCATTTTATTATATATTCTCAAGGGACAATACTATAGAAATGAAAATTGGATATACTTTAGAGTAGTCAATGTGCAGCTTTTATAGCAGTATAGATTTACTGTCCTCTGAGCACTGACAAGCTGACCTTCCGCTTCTGCAACCTCTAAAGCAATGCTGGCAGCACTCATGCGTCTGTTTTTTGAAGCCAGCTTTTGCACCTGATGCACAGCACAAGGTCTCAACTTCTTTGATTCAACTTCTTTGGCCTGTTCCGAGTGGAACCCGTCTTGGAAAACCTCTGTATGACCCTGGCCACTATACTGTAACTCAGTTTCAGGGTGTTACTGATCTTCTTATAGCCTAGGCCAACTTTGTGGAGAGCAACAATTCTAATTCTCAAATCCTCAGAGAGTTCTTTGCCATGAGGTGCCATGTTGAACATTCAGTGATCAGTATGAGAGAATTGTACTTAAAGCACCAAATTTTAACTGCTCTAATACAAGATACGCACATTTGTATGGTCCTATCAAGCAGACAAAAACATGAACATGATGAATAGGACATGTGGCTTTGCATGGTTAAAAGACGTAGAGCTGTTATCACTTAGGGTGTACTTACTTTTGTTGCCAGCTATTTAGACAATAATGGCTGTATGTTGAGTTATTTTCAGAGGTCAGTAAATCTATACTGCTATACAAGCAGCACATTGACTACTCTAAAATATATACAAGTTTCATTTCTATAGTATTGTCTCTTGAGAAGATATACTAAAATGGTTGCTGAAATGTGAGGGGTGTACTCACTTTTGTGAGATACTGTATCTTATGGCCTAGATATTAAAATATTTAAAAATATAAATATTATAAGAACTTTACAGTGATTTAACTGGGCACAAATGTTGCAAACATGGAGTGGGGTTTCTCTCATCAGTGAGTGTAGAGCAGGAAATGGAAAACTCAATGAAATGGAGTGGATTTTTTTTTTTTTTTTAGGATAAATAACATTGAGTCATGTCTAATGACTATATGATGGAAATCCCTGTGACTCAAAAACAGAAACATGGTGACTAGTGTCTTGTGCTTGGGCAACCATGATTTACTAAACACTTGTTGATGTGGACTGCTCTCTTGGCCATCAATAGAGAAAGAAAAAAGCCAACAAAAGCCGTTTTCAATTCGATTTACATAAAACAATGCCTTACATTAGAGGATTAGTTCACTTTCAAATAAAAATTTTCTGATAATTTACTCACCCATGTCATCCAAGATGTCCTTGTCCTTCTTTCTTCAGTCGAAAAGAAATTAAGGTTTTTGATGAAAACATTCCAGGATTATTCTCCTTATAGTGGACTTCATTTGGCCCCAAAGGTCCGTTTTTCCGTAAGTTGAATAGGGAAGGTGTAGGACATACAGCGTAAGCTTTTTGAAGAATACGTAAGGCGGAAGCACTTCCGATGCGATCATTTGTGTTTATAAAGCATATACATTTTTATTTATTTTTTTTAGAAAATGACGATCGTTTCACTAGATAAGACCCTTATTCCTTGTCTGGTATCGTTTAAAGCCCTTTGAAGCTGCAATTTTGGGGCCAATTGAAGTCCACTATAAGGAGAATAATCCTGGAATGTTTTCATCAAAAACCTTAATTTCTTTTCGACTGAAGAAAGAAGGACATGGACATCTTGGATGACATGGGGGTGAGTAAATTATCAGGAAATTTTTATTTGAAAGTGAACTAATCCTTTAAGCTCACAGGTAACAGGATTGTATAAAGTAAACTTTATTTTTTAAATTCTGAAGCAAACAAGTGGTGTTTTACCCAAGCAAAACTCACCAAAATGATGCAGGGATGTTGCTATGAACTTGCTAAGGTAATCTTAATTTTTATTTATTTATTTTTTTTAAGCAATGGGCATGTTATGTTATGTTGTTGGGGTGTTATGGTCTCAATAATATTCTGTTTTTTAGATTAAGCTTGGGTACATCCTATTTTTCTCTCACGTTTTTTAGCATCTGCCTGTTGAAAATTACAAGTCTGTACATGTAACACACGTCACTTACATAAATAACAGACCTCTCCAAAACCAGCTGCACGATCTGAGGTATTATTCACGTACGCACTACACAGCACAAACGGTGAGTTACATGAAAAAGTTTAACACAAGCAACATTAAGTTTGAGCCATTGTAGTAGTGATGCTTGTCTTAGCAGGGGTCCTTCACTAGTTCAGTCTGAGGGTGTAACTAAACAGTAAATTACTTTACAATATATACAGAACTAACCCTGCACAAGCAACAAGACTTGAGAGATACATGTTTCTCCTGAACAACACAATACACAGGTCAACCTTATTTCCTGCACATTACTCCGCAAGTCATCAATATACAAACCCAAATTACTCATTCATAATTTCACAAGTTCAGACTTAGGCCTACATATAACCAGATATAATATAGAACTAGTGTTGTCAAAAGTACCAGTACTTCGGTACCAAGTCGGTACTGAAATTTTGAAAATGTGACGATACCAGCATTTCTGTAGTACCAGGAGTACCGAGTATCCGGGTATATTCAGTACCCACTGATAGGCATGTGCCAGTATTTTATGTGAATATGATACGAGTGAAGCACAAAGCTTTGTTTACAGAAGAAATAGGCTAATAGGTTAGCAATTAAATGTGACATCGCAGCCATGAAAACATTTTGGTTCATGCCGAATGAGAGAGGTAGGCTACGTAAGTCCATACATTTAAGCTTTGTCGGCTTCGTATTCTGTTTTGCAAATTGCGATCTGGTCACCCGATTATCAGAGAATTTAACAATATTCCATTAGTTATTCCACTAGACATGGAATCTCTGTTTCTTTTCCCAAATCTTCACTCACACAGGGGATTATAAACGTTTCTTCCTTTGGTTCGCTTTTAATTAGGCCTGTTATATTCGCATTCTTTACTGTGGTAAAGTAGAAAAAACACTGTAGGACAGAAACCTTTTTGCTTGCACGTCAATTTCTATTTAACACAGTTTGTGCTTGCTATTAGACTTTATAAGGCGCGTCAAGTTTATTTGTACAGGTGCTGGTCATATAATTAGAATATCGTGAAAAAGTTCATTTTTTTATTGTAAATTATTTTAAAAAATGAAACTTCCATATATTCTAGATTCCCTACATGTAAAGTAAAACATTTCAAAAGTTTTTTTTTTTTAATTTGTTGATTAGAGCGTACAGCTAATGAAAGTCCAAAATCCAGTATCTCAAAATATTAGAATATTTACACTTGAGTTTCATTAAATGACCATCCCTACAGTATAAATTCCGGGTATCTCTTGTTCTTTGAAACCACACTAATGGGGAAGACTGCTGACTTGGCAATGGTCCAGGAGACAATCATTGACACCCTCCACAAAGAGAGTAAGTCACAGAAGGTCATTACTGAATGGGGTGGCTGTTTACAGAGTGATGTATCAAAGCATATTAAATGCAAAGTTGACTGGAAGGAAGAAATTGGGTAGGCAAAGGTGCACAAGCAACAGGGATGACCGCAAGCTTGAGAATACTGTCAAGTAAAGCCGATTCAAACACTTGGGAGAGCTTCACAATGAGTAGAATGAAGCCAGAGTCAGCGCATCAAGAGTCACCACACTCAGACATCTTCAGGAAAAGGACTACCAAGCCACTTCTGAACCAGAGACAACGTCAGAAGCATCTTACCTGGGCTAAGGAGAAAAAGAACTGCACAGTGAACAGTGGTCGAAAATCCTCTTTTCAGATAAAAGTAAATTTTGCATTTCATGTTGAAATCATGGTCCCAGAGTCTGAAGGAAGACTGGAGAGGCACAGAATCCAAGCTGCTTGAAGTCTAGTGTGAAGTTTCTGAAGTCAGTAATGATTTGGGGGGGCCGTGACGTCTGCTGGTGTTGGTCCATTGTGTTTTATCAAGTGCAAAGTCAATGCAGCCATCTTCCAGGAGATTTTGGAGCACTTTATGCTTCCATCTGCTGACAAGCTTTATGGAGATGCTGATTTCCTTTTCCAGCAGGACTTTAGCATCTGCCCACAGTGCAAAAACCACTTCCAAGTGGTTTGCTGACCATGATATTACTGTGCTTTATTGGCCAGCCAATATGCCTGACCTGAATCTATGGGATATTTTCAAGAGAAAGATGAGAAACAGTCGATCCAACAATATACAGATGATCTGAAGGCTCAATAGTGCCTCAGCAGTGCCACAGGCAGATCACTTCCATGCCACACTTCACTGATGCAGTAATTTGTGCTAGGAGCAAGTCATTTGCTGTAATATGTCCTGCCGATCAAGTATTGAGTGCACAAAAGAACATACTTTAAAGAACTTGAACTTTTCTGTTTTGCAAATCCATTTTTTGATTGATCTTAGGAAATATTCTAATATTTTGAAATACTGGATTTTGGACTTTCATGAGCTGTACGCTCTAATCATCAAAATTTAAAAAAAAAACTTTTGAAATGTTTTACTTTACATGTGGGGAATCTAGAATATATGAAAGTTTCATTTTTAAAAATAATTTATAATAAAAAAATGAACTTTTTGATGATATTCTAATTATATGACTAGCACCTGTATATGGTGCGTTTCACACACGCTGGTGATTTTTAGTTTCACTTTCTCTGGCAGCGCAAAATCAAACATAGCCTGAATGTCTGAAGAGAAAACTAGCTCTTCAGACCTTTTACAACAATCAGTTGCTTGTAACATCAGGAGATAACATGAAGATATTATTAAAGAGAAATGATCTCTTTCCTGCTCGTGTCCCACATCCCTCTCAAAGCGCAGAGAGTCTAGCCTATATGACGCATCTTTGTGTGAAAATAAAAAACGAATATTTTTTAGATTAATACTTAGCTTTCTTATTATTCAGGTTACCATTATTTACTGATATTTATTTCATAGTTTTACAGGCTGTAGTGTCAAGTAGACTTGATTTTCCTGCCAAGACAAAAACTGAGATCAAGCACCCTGCAATAAAGCAATAAGGCTCATCTGGAGAGAAGATCTCAAAGAAATAGCGTAGGACAACACCTTGCCCTCACACATCTACAGGATGCAACATCCCCCCCCAACACACACACACACACACACACACACACACACACACACACACAGACACACACACACACACACACTCCTTCCTTTCCCCCTGACACAAGTCACTGAAAGTTCTCCAAGAAGAATAATGTATCTGGTGTATCTATTGTTTTTTCCTTTTATGTTTGGTATCATTTTGGTATCAATGCGAAAATGGTCTCAATTTCACAGCAGTCACTGGTACTATGAAGAAGATTGAAAACTAAGGAGAATTCTGTCCTCCTTTTGGGTGGTGTTGTGAAAACCCACTCCTCTCCCCCTAAAACAGGTGTTGGTGTAATAAAAATGTACAATCCTTTTGTTCTGATCTTGGTATATAAGGTAAAGTGCAAAGCAGTCATGGGGGATCTTCTGTAGCCAGAAACCCCCATGCAGAAGATGGTTGAATGTCTGAAGACACTCACACATCACTGTGTGTATGTGCATTTCAATTGATGTTATGCATTTATTATTTCTGAATTGGCTTCTAATTGTCCAACTATGTAATTGGCATGATAAATTTTTACTTGACAAATAAAATGTTATATTTGGTTTACTCTGAATTCTTCTGAAATCATTATGACCAGTAGATTAGTCCATATTTCCACAAATCTGCATCAGGATAGATTCAAACTAAAGGCCCATGAAAGGAGCATGTAAGCACATCATGGGACGTTTTGATTTTTATCTATCAACTGGCTTAGCAAATTGCAGTATTGTACAAAATTGCTTGTTCATACAAAAACTGTGTTTTTGTATGAACAAGCATGTGGCGGTTCGACTCAAATGCATTAGTAAACTCTGCACCTTCTGACTAAGAATCAGAACTGGCGAGTTTGTGATCGTGAAGGGCACTCAATCGGCCGAAGTGACTTTTCTAAGTGATATGGGTCCGTAATGAACGAATAATTGAAAGTATACCTAGAATAATCAAATATCTAAATTAATACATAACCAATGATTAATTTCTAATTGGAAACACAACCTAAGACTAATAATCATTTGAAATTGGAGTCAGATTAAACGAGTGAAATTAAGTGAACTTCACAGGGGCGCTGAAAAGACATACACGCGTTAATGGGGGGCCGATGGGGGGTTCCTTACATGAGCATTTGTTTATTTATTTTTTTATATTTCAAAATTTATCTAATTGAGGTATACACACAAACATACACACACACACTCCAAATATTTATATGTATGATTACCATCATATTTAATATGTTTTTAAAAATAAGCTAGCTAAATAAAATAGTAAAATAGTTCCAATAGATTTTCCTGTGGTACCGAAATTGGTACCGAGAACCGTAAAATTTTCCTGGTATTGGTACCGACAACTGGAATTTTGGTACCGTGACAACACTATATAGAGCATGCTTATTTGGTGTGCGGTCCGAGGGGAGGGCTCCTTTAGGTAGTGTGATTAGAAGAGATTTGTAAGTCTTTTCATCCTTTTATATCCGGCCAATGGCATTAATCGGAATGACCGTTTAAGAATTACCCAAGCATTATTAGTTCCTTAAAAAGTCAATGATGCAGTACCAACGACAGTAGTTTCAGTTAGTCACTGTAAGACAGGACTTTTAAAACATTTTGGTTGCAAAGGTCCCTAAACATAAAGATAGCCTTGCAGGAGACCCCCTTCCTAAAATGTGAAAATGAACTACATGTACATATTTTGATTTATAAATGTATACTCTTTGAGAAAATAACTAAGCATGATATTATAAAAACATTGTTTATTTACTATTTTTACTTTTCCATTTGGATGGAGATTTGAAACTAAAAGCAGTGTTGGATACTCCAGTGTTGATGCACCACATATGACACTCAGCTGTCTAACACAGCAATGGGATTTCAACATATGGTAATGGAATTCAGTCATATCTTGACTTCTATCATGTGACAGCAAACGATGAACAACAGTGACATTCACATCTGATTAAGCATAATGGTATCGTGACAGATAGTAAGTCATTGTGTGAGAACAGGTCAGATGAGTGCTTCACAATCTACTGAGGAGTGTGAAATTACAGCAAGGCCTCTAGTGTGACAGCATTGCACAGAAGCTCTACAGGGGTTCCTGTTTTGTGCTATCCCATTCATCTCAATGGCAGTTTCGCTGACTCAGGATTTTAAATTCTACCATCTTTACTCATTGGTGCTCAAAGGATTTTGGGGCCAATCACCTGAGCTGTTAAACACATGTGATTACTTATTTTAGAGCAACTATGTATTTATTTTAAAGCCACTATTATTTTAGAGAAAACACAAAGTCCATCACTACCAGTTAGAAAGTATCCTCAGTTTTGATGTGATAGGCAGTAGAAAGGAAAATATATATGTTGAAGAGTTAGTCTGGTTGGAGTCCAAACAAAATATAAGAATCTAATTTTGAAAAATAAAACCAAATCTAAATTTAAAAATGTGGCTTATTTATATATAAATAATAACATGCAGTTTTAAACTTCTCTTAATTACTCATGAGAATGAACTCAGCTCTGCATTTTTGTCCTTCAGACACATGCGCATAGACAGAGTGTGTGTACGGAATTGAGACTAGCCTGGAATATTCTCACTTAAACAAATGATGGCTGCTGCTTTGGATTGCTTTTAGAGGGAAAAGCTGCCCATACCTACTGGTCTAGGATCAGTTTTCTCTGTAATAATAGCAAAATGGCAAACCAGATTTGGCGTTTGCCCTCTTGAGATCATCAAAGATTTCTATTTACAACATGTTTTTGTAGCGTTGAGCAATAAAGTCCATCACAAACATATCTGTTGATTTCTTGAATGCAATGGCCAATCAGGTGTGTTTAAGTTAGAAAGAATCCACTCATCTCTCAAAACACCATAGTTTTTGTCTTCTTGTTTTAAGTTAACTTAATAACACATGAGTGCCAGCTTTTTAGTGTTTATAAAGGGAGCTTTCTAGGTGATATGTAATTCATTCAAATTTTGAATCAAACTTTTGTTGTTTTGCTGCATTATGTAAGGCAATTTATTTATTTATTTATTTTTTTAACTATTTCATGATATTTTATTTAAATGTGTTTTTAAAGAAGCAGTGCATCTTCTTAGTTACCCTGGAGTTGGTTCACCCTCAACCTATGCACATGCGTCATTAGTTTTTGTTTCCTCAGTACAGTAACACAAAAGTGTTGTATGTATTTTCCTTACAATGCAGCCAGAACTGGAGTTTGACAGTTTAGTAGTATTGTATGGTTATTCTGGTGCAACTTCACATGATCAGCAAGGTGCATGGAATAAATACAAAGCTATTTGTGGACAATGCCAGCAACATGTGATGTCAAGGGGTCAGAGTAAACAAAAGATGGAGCTGTTTTTCTAAAAAGATTCTCAATGTATAAAGATTCTCAATGTTTTTTGAAAACATTACTCTTTCAGCTCCATCTTTTGTTTATTCTGACCCCTTTACATCACAAGTGTTGATTCTGTCCAAAAATGTAACAATATTTAATACACAACATGAGTGTGAGCATGAGAGTGGTTTTGACGCAGAATACCGCAATGAGTGTTGCAACACTCACAATGCTGATTGCAGTTTATATACAGACCAAAGCAAGGGTGTTTTAATATTTTTTTGGACATATTTCATATACTCTATTTCAGAGATTCTCAACTCTGGCCTTCGAGCTCCATTTTCCTGCAGAGTTTAGCCCCAACCTTGATCAAGAAGTCTGAAATGTTACACTTTACAGGCTAGATTGTGTAACAGAAAAGAACCTGCTGAAAAGTACAATTTATTTTAACCATTATTGGAACTTTTTAAAGTTCATGTGAATGTCAGGAGACGGTGACGTCAAGATGCGGGATAAACTTGATGAACTATTGTAGTTTTGATATCTTAACAAGTGATCACTACCGAGGCAGCCCTTAAGCATCTGTCCATGAACTGATCTTAGCAGAAATATAACCGCAAAACACAGAAAGAGGGAACCTTATGCATAAGTCACAGCCACACTTACACCGGAACAGGCTCAGACATAGACAATAGACAATAAGGTTAAATGTGGAATAAGCATGCAAACTCAAGAATACATATACAGTATCTCACAGAAGTGAGTACACCCCTCACATTTTTGTAAATATTTTATTATATCTTTTCATGTGACAACACTGAAGAAATGACGCTTTGCTACAATGTAAAGTATAGTGAGTGTACAGCTTGTATAACAGTGTAAATTTGCTGTCCCCTCAAAATAACTCAACACACAGCCATTAATGTCTAAACCACTGGCCACAAAAGTGAGTACACCCCTAAGTGAAAATGTCCAAATTGGGCCCAATTAGCCATTTTCTCTCCCTGGTGTCATGTGACTCGTTAGTGTTACATGGTATCAGGTGTGAATGGGGAGCAGGTGTGTTAAATTTGGTGTTATCGCTCTCACTCTCTCATACTGGTCACTGGAAGTTCAACATGGCAACTCATGGCAAAGAACTCTCTGAGGATCTGAAAAAAGAATTGTTGCTCTACATAAAGATGGCGTAGGCTATAAGAAGACTGCCAAGACCCTGAAACTGAGCTGCAGCACAGGTGGCCAAGACCATACAGCGGTTTAACAGGACAGGTTCCTATCAGAACAGGCCTCGCGCCATGGTTGACCAAAGAAGTTGAGTGCACATGCTCAGCGTGATGTCGTCACAGAGGAGTGGAAGAGGACTCCAGTGGCAACCTATGAAGCTCTGGTGCATGCCCAAGAGGGTTAAGGCAGTGCTGGAAAATAATGGTGGCCACAGAAAATAGTGACACTTTGGGCCCAATTTGGACATTTTCATTTAGGGCTGTACTCACTTATGTGGCCAGCGGTTTAGACATTAATGGCTGTGTGTTGAGTTATTTTGAGGGGACAGCAAATTTACACTGTTATACAAGCTGTACACTCACTACTTTACATTGTAGCAAAGTGTCATTTCTTCAGTGTTGTCACATGAAAAGATATAATAAAATATTTACAAAAATGTGAGGGGTGTACTTACTTCTGTGAGATACTGTATATGCTGAAAAACAAATAGGATAAATTATTATAAATAAAAGAAATTAAATAAGATAAATTATTATAAGGTAAATGATCAACTGATACTTAAATATGAAGAGTAATATGATGGATATATCTGATTTCTTTTTTCTACATACACATATATAGATGCAATTGCAAAAAACGGCACTGTTACGGCAATACATCTGATCATGAACACAATGATGTAAACCGAAAATTCAAAGCGGAACGGCTAAAAAAAGTAACCACCTTCATTCTTTCTGTGTTAAACTGGTTTGTGATATTTGTTCGGAGACTGATGAGCTAGTAAACGAAATGAAAATATTATTAGTCTTTTAAATGTTCTTCCTCATTTTTCACATAGACCAATAGCTCTGGAAAGCTATAATGCTTATTTTCTAAAAATTGTCTCCCCTCTTCTCACTTTACTCCCACTTAGGGCTGGGCGATAAAACAATAATTAACACTATCATTTTCCTCTATAAAATTATAACAAAAGTTCGATAAGCATTTATGCACTATGCAAATAATGCTGCAAATGCATGATGCAGACCTATCGCCAGTAACATGAATATAATTACAGTCTTTTATTTATTTATTTATTTTTATTAAGCTATAGCAGTTTTTGAGGCATTTGTATTATACTAAATGTGTTTAGGCTACTGTTTTTCATAACAAATACCACAAAAACAGAATGTTGTGGTTAACATGATCTAAATACTATGAAAGACCAAGTTTTACCCTGTAAAATGATGCTTTAAAAATTAGGCTGTCCCAATTTTTTTTCAATCCAGAGCAAAAACTGCCTTTAAAATTTGACATTTATCAAGATAATTATTGACTGATATGAAAAACTTCACTCCCACTTTTTCATAGGTTTACACACCCATTTCTTGATTTTTTCTTTTTTTTTTTTTTCTTTTTCAATTCGAGGTATGAACGATCAGTGCCAAAACAGGGGGTTTCATGACATTTTAACACAGAGATTGTTTGTTGAGCCAAGGGCAGGATCAAACTGGTACAAAAATATCTACACCACATTCAAATTAGGGACAGTTTTGACATGTTTTTTCTGGCAACAAAATTGTAGGACTGTCCTTACAAGCAGTAGTTTTCAATTTCATCTATTATAATCACACAAATTTGCTTAACTCCCTAACTTTAACCCCAAAATTTACCAATAATTTATACTCAGGGCATCTATAAATCTGACACTGTTACTGCTATAAGCACACTGTCTGGGCCTCATATATTCTAGGCACTATTTATAAGAAACTTGCATAAACTCGGACCGCACACCATAAACTTGCATAAAATGCATATTCATTAGAGAATTGAAGTCAGCTCAACAGCCAATGACACGTGCAGGAAATGCCTTCAGCTACTTGATAGATAATACTCAACCTCCACGTCAAAATGTTCGTGTCAGGACTGTCTGAAAGATAACACCTCTAGTGTAGGAAGTCACGCAACCCTGATGTAAACTAACAAACCTTACATCACAACCTGCCAGGTCTTTCCATACCTAGCCATAAACATTCAGAGACATGTCTTTCATACTATACAGATTATAAATTACAAGCTTCAGTTGCAGAAATGCACACATATGCACCAGTGAAACTGCAGTGGCCCTGTGCACTACTTGAGTCAGATTGAAAAAAAGAGTTTTAAGATAAAACAAGACTTCATTTAACTGAGAGTGTTCCACTTCTTGTTTACTGTAAGATCATTTGTCACTTTTCATATCCGTATGTGTTTTCAAAAAAAAGGAGATGTAGACTGTACAGCCTCTCACCCATTACTTGAAGATTTTGTTTCACATTTTGTAAACTTCTCATATAGTTCCTTTTAAAAACATGGATTTGAAATCTACTTACATTCATGAATCAACATAATTGCCAATCTAATGTGATATTTTTCTGTTATATTTAATTCTGCCCCAATAAACAGCCAGCCCTTTTCATATATATATATATATATATATATACACACATAAGCAAATTGTGAATGGACAAATCATGTGCATTCTTTGACATCCAATGCAAAAAAAAGTGGTAACACTTCACATTAAGGTCTCATCTGTTAACATTAGTTCATGCATTAACTAACATTAACTACCAATGAGCAATACATTTGTTACAGTATTTACTATTCTTTGTTAATGTTAGTTAATAAAAATACGGTAGTTTATTCTTAGTTCACGTTAACTAAAGTAGTTAACTAATGACACCGTATTGTAAAGTGTTACCAAAAAATGTCTAGCTGACAATAGGGGCTTTCGCACCGGAGGAACCTTTTCATAGTTCCTAGAACTATTGGCTGAAGTACCTGGATTTTGCCGTGTTTCGTCTCTTAGGCTGACTTTTTGCTCTTTCAGTCACGTAAATTATGCATTTACATTCCTTCTCCATTATCACAAAACCTACGACACACTGATCACGGCATCCTCCATTTACCGGTTTTTAGTGTTTGTAAATGCCGCGCTTAAAGGCGCCGCTGTCGGCCGCTTCAGAGTTCCTATTACCGGTGCGAATGCAACCGGGAACATGGCCCGGGGGAGAAATTAGTTTTCGGGGAACTATCCTAGTGGCTAGTTACTGTAACTCCTAGAACTATTCGGTGCAAAAGCCCCTAATGCTAAAAACATCCATATAGACTATCCAAACAGGGACATTTTCCATTGGAAATTTATTCAAGGAAATACCTGAGGACAAAAACCAAACTAATGATAAATCAAAGCAGGTCTGACTGTTTAGGGAGAATGACCTTTTGAAGAAGAGCAAAGAGTGGAGACTGAAGAGAGGGTGGGTCATAACTAACGGAGAGGAGACAAAGTGATCCCTCTCTGGCAAATACTGTATCTCTCCATTTCACACAACTGTATGAAGCTTAAAGGGTTAGTTTACCCAAAAATGAAAATTCTGTCATAAATTACTCACCCTCATGTCGTTCCAAACCCGTAAGACCTTCGTTCATCTTCAGAACACAAATTAAGATATTTTTGATGAAAGGTATGAGGTATCTGACACCTCCATAGACAGCAATTTAACCACCGCTTTCATCGTTAGAATAGTCCATGTGACTACAGTGGTTCAACCTTAATTTTATAAAGCGGCGAGAATACTTTTTGTGCGTGAAAACAAAAAAAATAACGACTTTATTCAACAATATCTTCTCTTCTGTGTCATTCTCCTACGCTGTTTACATTCAGTGCTACCAGGTTCTACGTCAGAACGCTGACTCATTATTGGCCGGCTCCTGCGTCAGCATCACATGCATGCGTCGTGCTGCTCACATGAACAGCATCGGCCAACACTGAGCCGGCGTTCTGACGTAGAACCTGGAAGCGCTGAACGTAAAGTGTAAACAGCGTTTATCATTACAATAATGATCATTTAAGTTATATATATGTGCTTAACTATTATATTGCAAAAACTATTAATCACATACACACACAAAAAAAAAAAGCAAAACAGTATGAAGGGAAAAACATCCACTGGCACATCATAAGCCTTACATGAAAAAGCAGCATAAATATCTGCCTCAAGAAGAGCATTCAGCTATACCCTGAGGAAAAACGGTGGTGGCATTTGCGTGCAAGCAGGTAACACGTCTTGGTCCATGGAGGAAAAGCGATGAGTCAGTGAAGGAGAAGAAAATTGCTCTCCCAGTGAAAGCTTTCATTCCCATGTGCAGTTGCCATGACTACAGCTGATGTGATTACCAGGCAGCAGCGGAGTTATGATGAGATGCGTGAGCCAGTGTGCTGATGCACTATAGTATAATGCTAGTTGTCACATAAAGGAACAGTTTGAGAATGCCACATAATATTTTAAGTGTGTCTGTTTAATGAATAGAATCCAGCAAATAAAAAACAGCCAGTGATACTATGCCATGCAGGCTGTGATGTAAGGTTTGTTGCGTTCTGGGAGAGGAAAGGAAACACAAAAAAAAACCTAATCCCATCACAATCTGCAGACTCTGGATAATGTTCTGAGGACAGACAGATTTGACCACTCTCAAATTAATTTCATTGCACTAGATGGCAAAATACACAGCTGGAGCTTCCTTAGAAATATCTTCACTTTTCTGAACCATTTTTGCAATGTCTTTAAACCAACTGATCCCAAGATAGTGGATGCATGTTCTCCTCAAGTTCACAGGTGCCTTAACCACAGGTGTAGTTAATCACAATAACAACAATAATATTAACATGTAATATTTTATATTTTGTAAACCTCTGTTTACTCTGACAGTTCAGAACTGTCTTTCAATGACTGGACTGACAGGTTAGATGCTGTATCAGTAGAAACTGCATATTGATCTCGGTTAGTATACAAGTGTGCATTACTACATTTCACTGCAGATCCAGATAACAATGTGCACGAAAACACCAGCCTGATATTCAGAAGTAGATTAGATCAGAAGTAGATTAGATCACAAGCAGCTGATACAGGGTTTCAAAAAAGAAACGTGAATTCAGAAGCGATGCCTTTCAAAACAAACATGATGTGCTACTGATGTGCATTTGATGTACCTACTCAAGACCTGACCATTCTTAGTTTAAGAAAGCACAAAAACTGCAAACTAGACTTTGCAATCACAGAAATGTTTAACGTTACAACAAAACAACCAAATTAACTAGGAAAAAAAAAAAACACATCCTGCTTAACACATACAGGATGAAAAGCACGTGTGTCTTTCTCGGTCTCTCTATCTATCTCTCTCTCTCTCTCTTTTTTTTTTTTTTTTTTTTTTTTTCCAAAGTTTCTACACTGTTACTAAACATATTTCATTAACCCATCGCAACATATAAGTCAATGTTTGTTTCAGGCAAAAGTTTACACTGTACAACTCAAATCTGTATCTGGATTGATTTGGATAACCGTTTACGTACAGTACAAGCATACTATAAATTATCGCCCACCTACAGCAGTTTAGAGATTTGCCCATGTCCTTTTCATTCTATCGTCAAATACACGACGCATTTATTCCACTTCATAAAGCTCTGCAACGATTCAACGGTTGTACTCACATGAAAATGTGCTTCTCTGTGATCTGTTATGATCCGTTCCAGTGTTGATATGAGTCCCCAGTCCGTGTATATTACCGTTTCTGAATTACGAACAACCCCCAAACTGACGTTACTACTCGAAGTAATCGAAAATCTGAAGCATAGGGTGTGTGTTTAATGACAAAATTCTCCCCCCTTTTTTAAAGTAGCTCGTTTTCATGTCAACGCTCGTCTCTCTCTATCTATTGTGTCCACGCTGTTGATAAGTAAACGCCGTTTTGCCCAAGGGTAAGATCAGGTCAGCGACACTACTCCACAACAACGCTACAATGGCGCCATCTGGCCGTAAGACACGGAACAACATAATAAACACTAAAAAACTTTTATTTTTAAGAGTGAAGGCCTAACCTTAAGGAGTGTTCATTGTTAGAAAGAAAGAAAAAGAAAGAAAGAAAGAAAGAAAGAAATATCCCCTTTAGTTAGGCGTATTTTAGAACCTCACATCTCATTTTGGCTAACAATTTGCAGTCAAATTAATCTTAATCCTATAGTTTTCTTTTGTACTCCACACACTAAGAACTATAAACCTACAGTTCCTTAGTAAAAACCAATATTTTATCAAAGGTGAGGGTTCGAGGTGCAAACATGAGGGAGGGGTTTTCAGTCAGTTGTGGGGAGTTTTTCTTTTTCAAGACTCAAACATGGCATACTGTCACAGTTTCACCATATCAGAACATTCTGAACAGGAATATGTCACGTATTAGCCAAACCAGTAAGGCCTACGTGACAAGCAAAGGCTTTGTTATAAATGCTGTGGATAATTGCCTAGGGCATTGTGCAATATGCTGTCAAACAAAACATTCATCTATGAACTACTGCTACTCAGAAAAGAATAAGACTGTCGATTGTAGGCTATAAAAAATGTGCAAAGTGATTCATGTAAAATCCGAGTCAACATGTAGCCCAATGAATAAAATTGAAATTTTACTTATTATACATATATAAATGCATACAAATATAAAATCATGTAGCCTACTTACCTGACTTTCCAAGACAACAAATTCGCTGTTCCAAATTCCTTGACCTCAGTTTCACTTTTGCTTATCAAAGGGTCATTCAAAGGTTTGAAACCTCAGTTTAGCGTTCGCGGTCTAAACTAAAACATACAGGCCTATAAAGGCACATGTGTTATCTCGAAGCAACACTAAAACTCACCAAACCCGTGATAGCGAATGCTTATTATTAAATTTGCCCACAATGCAGCAACAGGCTCTTCGTCCTTCAAAGGAACTGAAAGGCTAGAGTTGTCCTGTCATCGCATCTGCCCGTCTGTGCATTCCGTGTGGATTTAAGCAGCCTAAATGTAGATCTCATTATTCACTTGAGAACCAAGTGATTACTTTTACAGCTATCTGAAATTCTGTCTGCTATTCAAACAGCATTTGCTGAGCAATTTATTCAAGCAATATGTTAAATAATCACCAAGACTGTCGTCTCAGGCTTTCACTGATTTAATAGGTAGGTCAGGAACGAGCATGACAGGGGAGCGGGTAGTAAGATTATAATACGAGTAAAGAAGATTTGAGGCTTAGAGCCGACCTCAAAACTGGCTTTTGCGCGCAAATGGTTGCTCGCGCGCTTCTCTAAGCGCTATCTCCAACGCGAACATGTAAACGTGAAGATTTTTGCTAGATGTGTAGTGTTTCTATGTGTAGTAGTTTATTAATGCCTCAAATATATGTGTGTGTGTGAATAAACCTGTTTATTTCGGCTACATGATTTTAAACTTAAGTCCTCTTCAGGTGATGTTCACTCTCAAGTTGTTGGATAATTCTTTGGAGTTGTAATTGTGACATTCATTATCAGAGGTAGGACTAATGATAACGTCTTTTTATTCGTGTCTTTACCCACTTTATCGTTCAGGCACAAACTCATCGTGCGGGGCACATTTCACTAGTCAGAACTCCCTTTCTTGCTGTGGAGGCGATCGCGTTTGCTTACTTTCGATGATATTTTTTCCACAATAACGAGAATGGAATTCTTCTTTTTTCTTTCAGAGAAAAAACTGACACTAAAGCTGTTATGTTTGAGGAATGTTGTGCTTGGACACCAGAATATTCCAGAACTGGTCAGAAATGCTAAATGAGTCTGAAAGTAGACTTCCGGTGAGTGAACAGAAATTTAGTTTGGAAAAGGTATAGGCCTTTCAATTGAAATTTATTTAGCCTATTTATTTAATAAATTCAAATATATGCTATTTTAATTTCTTACAGAATGTAACCTAACTGTCGGTGAATTAATTCATAAAATATTTTATCTATCATTGAACGACTGCGAATTACAGTTTGTGATAGTTTTGTTAAATTACATTTCACTTATTTAAGCTGTAAATGCCATTTTGACTTATGTCAAAGCATGAGAATGCGGCAGAAGGCAACCAAGACTACATGTAAACTTTAAGTAGGCTCAGGTTTGTAGCATGCATTTCACACTAAAGAAACAGAGAGTAAAACAAGTGGTATAGACTGTGACCTGCCCTACTTTGACCTGGATCAAAATAATGCCTGCACTGATGTGTGTGAAGCAGTCAACAAGTGAACTTTGAAAAATAAGAAACAGGCTGTAGCAAAATCTACCATCTATGCCTAATAATTCCACTTTTTCTTTCTTATGTAGCAAAAAGTTGATTTAAAAACCTGGTAAACACTTTTTTTAATCAAATGATATTTGAGATTTTATAGTTGAGATTTTGTGAAGGTGTAGACTGACGAGTTGAAAAACCACAATGCATGCCAACAAGACAATGCGTGGGCCTCTTGCTGTAGCCTTTCTGCTGTCATCTGAGCTCGTGTGGTTAGACCAAAGTAAAGAGGTGCAATACACAGCAGGATGTTAGAGATGAGGGTCTCATGAAAAAGGCTTACTTTCACATACAGCTGTCCATTTACAGTGATGCACAACATTGATATAAAACATCTCACAGATGCAAAATATTTACAGAAATAAAATGCAGCAAACATAATCCTTTATGTACTCCCATCCTTAGATTCTAAATATCCAAATTGCTGGTGTTATGATTAGAACATGCATTTTTGACCATAAATATAGTCACAGAATTAATGATATTGTGTGATGTATGGATCAATGTTTTTATTTGTTCATTTACTTATTTACAGACTTAACTTTACAATCTGGTTTGTAAAAATCAGTATATTTTGGTGAATAATAGTTTTCATATAATAGTTAAATACTCAGGATACATGCATAATAAAATGATTTGTTTTAATATAATTTAATGATTTTTCTTTTTCTATTTAAAGACATTTATATTTTTAGAATGGAATTTTAACATGACATTGCACATATGACAGTTATTTGAAGTGCAGGGTGGGGAAAGTGCAGGGTAAAGTATTTGAGGTGCAGGGTGGTTTCAGACTCGGTTGCAAGCGAAGGTGTGGGCGTTCAGCATTGGCCGTTCTTCTCTCACCATGCTGCTCTTTTCATCTCAAACCCGTGTGGTTAGATCAAAACAAGTAACAGCATCCAGAATGGCAGCAGACTGTCAGGCACAGTAGAGTCAACCGACAAAAAGAACACCTGCTCAGTCGGCATTGACCTTTATGGGATACAAATCTGTAGATTTGTGCAACACAGAGAAAGCCACACCAATATGCAATAGTGACTTTACGGATGATATCTAAAATATATGAACCTGAGACATCCAACCTTTTGAGCTCTTGTCTTACTAATACCACACCAGCACAATTTCCTTTTTGGCCCCTGAGTTTATAAAGCTCACGTCTTGGCACTCAAAACATCAGTAATGAAAAGTAACAGGCCTCTGCAGACTGACACACTGACTGGAAGTTTATTTCTAAGTTAATGAAGTAGCAGAGAACTGTCAATTTAGGACAGTGCTTCTCAAACCTGTCCTGAGGACCCCCCACCACTGCAGATTTTGTGTCTCCCTCATCTAACATACCCGATTCAATTCATCAGCTCATTAGTACAAACTGCAAGACTTTAATTGGGTGTGTGTCTGATGAGGGAGACATCCAAAATGTGCAATGGTGGGGGTCCCCAGAACAGGTTTGAGAAGCACTGTTCTAGGAGGCCTGAGGAAGGTGATGTGGTTCCATTGCCCCATTTCCTGAAACACCAAAGTAAATGTAAGTAGTAAAATGCTATTTTATCTTGGCAACGTGCTTCTCTAACTAGCACCTTTGAGGGCTGCAGACCGGGGAAAACTGTAATGCACACTGTACATAGGTCTTTCCATCAACAATCTAGGTGCAGGTTTTGCACAAGTGATTTATAATAAAGGTCCACCCACTGAAGACTTGTAAGGGATTCTTTCTTTCCTTATTTTGTTTCTCCTTGCAGGCCATTTTCAGTCACACTGGGTGGCGTTTGATTTTAAGAGTGTTAAAAGTGATACATCTAACATTCTTTCAGACCTTTGGAACTGCAGACATGAGCACCTTGACGCATTGTTGGATGCTGTTATATTTTTGCATGTTTGCTTCACACAGTAAGTTATATTTTTGCCTGCATTTTCAGTTGAGAACATTCTGTCTCATGTATCTCACCTCAAATAATTTTAAAGAGTAGCTATTTAATCTGATATTCTAGTCATAATATCAGAAAAATTTAAAACATTTTTTCTGTTCTCTCATTTGCAGCTACTTACTCGTTCATCCTGACTCAGTCACCGAGCCTCACACACGTCTCAGTCGGTGGCACTGTAAAATTAACATGTACATTTGAACAGAAAGTTTCTTACTGCTATACTGCTGCAACATGGCAAAAGTTGAACCTACGGACTGGTAAACTCACAGCAGCTAGGTCTATCTCTCAGTCTGATTTTCTTCAACATGATGATAAAACTTGCGTTGTTAGTTTTACAAATGTAACACCGAAAGATTCAGGTTTGTACTATTGCATTAGCCATCATAACTCAATGGCTGTTATCGGCAGTGGAAGCAAGGTGATCGTAACAGGTAAATCTGACGTTAAATCTCATCAACACTTCTATGGGTCACAGTCATTATAACAGATAACATTTTGACGTGATGATCTCTGTAATAGATCACTCTGTTGAGGAACCAAAACTATCCATCTTATACCCACCACAAGAACCTGACTCATCATCAGTAGCACTGCAGTGTCTTGTGACCGGAGTCATCCCGTCTCAAGTGCGGGTGTTCTGGATAATTGGAGAGAAAGAGCATGTTGGATGGACCGAATCAGCCTGGACAGACGCCACTGATTCAGCCACAGAATTCACGCGTGCTCATCTCTCTGTTCCTGCAGAGGAGTGGACTGAAGATGATGAAATCCAATGCTTTGCTGAATATAATGGCAAGAACATCTCCAAAACTCTGAAGCGATATGGTGCGTACAGCCAAAAAGTTTTAGAGAAACGTATCAGGAAAAATAACAGGTCTACACCTGTTGTCAACACTAAAAGTTCATTTTTAAAATTTAATTAAGAACTTTGCACTGGAAACTCAAGGAATCAAGTAGAAATAAATTCTATTGTGACAAGTTAAAATGTTATAACATAACATAATAATGAAAAAAATTAAAGTAGAAACACTTGGAACATTGCCCAATGTTAAAGCATTACACTTTTAGTTATTAATTAATCTATACCTATTTCTATTGTCATTGCTATATTTCAGAAACCAAACCAATCTACTCCTGGCTTCTGTACACCGGCTGCGTGGCAGCGCTCCTTACCATACTTGTAACCATCATTATGTCTGTGGGATTATACCATGGTAAGAATTTAGCACTTCTGATTTTGTATGTCTATAAATACTAAGAAGTACAGTATATTTCCTAAACAGCGATTAAGGTTTGAATTTCCAAAGTTCACAACTGCCTATAAAATGAGTAATGTTTTGCTGGCTGTGCTTTAGTCAGGTTTGTTTGATTGGACATTAATAATGAGTGAGGTTATCTGACAAACAATCTAACATTTATAGGCTAATCTTGTACGTTCACAATGTTGATTAACATGACAGTAAAAAATTTAAAAAATGTTAATACATACATGTATGAAAATCTTATTGAAACAAGCAAGTCTTTTGAAATTCCACATCAGTAACCTTTTACTTAAAATCATGGTTTATTCTGGAGGAAATATGTATAAATGTGCAAAATTCATAAACAAATGCAGAACCAAAATTATTTGGATATGAATTTTTAAACTAGTACCCATCAACAATTTTGCATGAATTAAAAGACAAAGGTGCATGCTTTGGTGAAATTGTCCCGCTGATGATATGAAACATTGTGGCATATTTTTATAATAATTTCAATCGTATACGTTTAATTTTCTCCATTACAATTCTCAGATATGTCGATGAACAAAAAATCCAGAGGGTCAGTATTTCAACTTATACATTATAAACTTCAAAAGTGAACTATACAAATGTAATCGAAGCAACTGAACCTAACTGTAAAATGTTTTTCCTTTTAGGCTCACAAGAAAAGATGCTCACCGCAAAATTTCATATGGTAATATTACCTTTCCAACTTAAAACTATGTTTGTATGTATGCTGTATTCAATGCATAAAATATATGCAATAATAGCTGAAAACTAATAAGAGTCAGGGAAAAAACTGCAAACACAAACTGAATGTGTCTATTTACCCGTTAACAGGTAAACAGAACACACTGAGAGGAGAGAGTTCATCTATTATAAAAGGCACAGAAAATTGTGAAGACTGAACTAAAATTTTTACTGTATCTGTGTCTTTTGCTGTTTCAAAACAACTATTTATTGTGCGCTATTTAGAACATTTACAGAGAGATTTTTGTTTTTGGTTTTGTTTGTTGCCAAAAAGATGTAAATTGGACTTTACGCCTTTCTTTACTTTTTAATCAGCAGACAAAATTCTAGTGAGACGAATGATTAAATAATAAGCAAGCTCTAAATATATATTATATGAACAAGGCTTGTGATAATATTAAATGGGGGAAAAAAAGATTATTGTGGTGGTTATTGAAGTTTGATGAAAATAGTTTTTGCCTGTAAGTTTGTTATAAAACTCATTTTGCATTGTGGGGTGTGAGCTCTTACTTGTTATATTGGTGAAAGTTTTATTGGAGCTTGGCAGTGGTCACTTCGAATGTCGTGGAATGGAAAAGAGTTGTGTGCATATTCTTTAAAAATGTTCCTTTGTATTACATGGCTCTCTAGATCATTTGATTCTGACTGGTCAATTGTGGCATTGAGCTGTTAAATAATGACCAGTAAACTGTATATTTGATGGTTGTGCTGCTTGCAAGTTTCTTGTATAAGTCTGTCTCTCTCTATTCATACTAAAATAAGTTGGAATAACTCATCTTGCATCTCAAAACAAGAAGCTAACTGGGGTAAAAATGGTTGGAAGACTTTATAATATTTTTGCAATGCTATATAATAACATAACTGCTGTAGGATTTGGAATGACATAAGGGAGCAAAATATTCCATCAAACAATAACACGCAACATAAAATAAAATAATTTTGAGAGAGTGAGAAAATCTCTCTTTTTTTTTTTTTTTTTTGGAAATGCAGCCAATTGCCGTGGTTGCTGTGTGGCAATACAATAGGCTAAATAGTAGATCAATAAGAGAGAAAGGTTGTGATGGAACTTTATGAAGTCTTTTTAGTGTCCTCACTGCAATTTACTCCTTTTTGTATGTTAGATATATTTTGTGGTGGTTTTTAACCAATAACACTGTACAGCATAAATGTAAAAATGTTCTTGGACTTTTACATATAACATATTTGTTGCAACAAAACTATGCTTTTGAAAACTTTTTACCAAACAAAAATTGTACTTACTTTATAAAATTCAGCCTGCATTTTATCATTTTAAAATTTTATCCAGTGTTTCTCGGATCCCATCAGTCATGGACAGGATGTGTGTCAAAAGAATAAAGGTAAAGCAAAAGCAGAATTATGTGAAACAGCAAAAAATAACCCTTGTAAGGTTCATTCTCACATGGATTTGAATTTTTCTTTTTTAAGGGTGCTAGTGGAGAAGGAGATGTTGGAATGTGCTAATTTAAATGTAAAAGTTAAGAAATTAAACATATTTATATTTAATCGTATTAAATGTAATACATACATATTACATGCAATATGATTACCTGTTCTTGTTTTTATGTCCATGATCATAAATAGTTATTAGTTAGAAATTGTACCCTGTAAAAAAAATAAAATAAAAATCCTGTAAAATTTATGGTAAAAAAAACGGCAGCTGTGGTTGCCAGAACTGTACCGTAAAAAATACGGTAGCAGCGTAAAAAAAATTCTGTTAAATTTACAGTAAAAAAACATATTTCATTAACTAATATAATGTTAATTTACCAACCTAATAAAGTACTAATACCTGTTTTTTTACCTTTGTAATACATTGACAACCACCAAACACAGAGGTGATGAGAGACACATGATGAATCAAAGCTCATCATAAGCAGCTTTTCCACAAGCTAAGAAAAACAATACTAATATATAGAAGGTGCACACAGTGTCATTCTCACAAACACTAAACACCATCATGGTAACAAATGCAAATTTTAAAAATGCAATAAACATTAATTTAACAACATTAGATGTAATATAAAACCCTAATGTACATAACTGATTAGAAAAACTAAGAAGAAAGTTCTAAGTTATTTCAACGAAAATACATCAAATGTGAAGTGTCACGCAATTGTGGGAATGTCAATTTACGTTTTTTTTTTTTTTCACTGTAAATTATACAGTGACTTGTTATTTTTCACTTCCAAAAACTGTAAATTTAATGGTATTTTACTGTAAAATTACATTAAATGTACCATTAGATCTACACTCAAAAAAATGATACGTTGGATTTACTTAATTTTTTTATGTCAACAGGTTCCACGTAATTTGGTTGTTGCATTTAATTAACATTATTTATTTCAGTTAACTTAAATTTATTACATAAGGTTAACTCAATGCCATTTAGTTGAATCAGGTTGAACATTCTTAATTTTGTCCAAAACTATTAAGTTTAATTATTCTAAAATTAATATCAAACAGAAATTAAAACAAGTAATCCAGTTTAATTGATTAGTTTATTTAGTGGATGCATTCAAGAGCAATTCTCACAACTTTTACAAAATCTTTACTCTATAAAGATTCTTATTGTTAGGTGTTAGCCAGAACATGGTTTTATTCCATCTATGGCATGCCCAAAATAGTTGTTTTTATTATTAAATCAACTTTAATTGTTGTTAGCAGGTCCTCAACCCAAGCACATGTTCTACACTTCACCACAATGGTAACCCCAAAACTATTAACATAACAGAAACTTTTAAATACCAACATAATAGAACAGTAAACATTAAAAAGTCTCTCCATTTTCTCATGTTGCTAAAAACTGCTTAAAATAACACTTTATTTCAACACAGATCAGCCCTTTTGCAAAGCATGATGGGAAGTGAAAGTCCTGTTTGATTGAGTCCTGGTTGAGTTTACTTGATTGAAACATGTTATTTTAATATGAAAACATCAAGTTAAGTCAAAAAGTAATTGTTTCAAGTAAATTTAACATAAAGCAATTAAATTTGAACCAGAAACCTAATACAATGGTGTTGAATCAAAATAAGTTGTTTAAATAAAGTGAACAGCATCAAAAAATCATTTTTTTTTTTTTTTTTTTTTTTTTTAGTGTATTATAGTTGTTCAGTTATTCACCGTAGATAGTAGGCTACGGAAACTTTCTGTAAACCAATTAACTGTTTTTACAGTCTTACAGTCTTTTACCGTTAAAATCACAGTCATTTTTTTACAGTGTTTCCCTAATTTTTCTGTATTCTGCCCTCTTGAAATTGGATTTAATATTAATTCCTCTGAAGGATATCACAAACTTTCCAGGGGTGCGTTTCCCAAAAGCATCGTTAGCCAACTGACATTGCAATTTCCGTCGTTACTAACATAGTTCAACGATTTGGTGTTTCCCGAAACAATAGTTCAAATGAGCATTCGCAAACTGCATCGCAAACTTATGTGGTTGGAAAGACAGCTCTCGAGCTGTGGTTAGAAGCATAGTTTTATGTTTTTATGATGTGGACATAATAAATCCTTATCTTGGGCAAAATAAGCAAGCTGACATTAAGTAGGCTAAGTACAATGTAGCCTATATATCTTTTATTTCAAATAGCCTATATATAAATGTCATTTAGGCCTACATATTTTAGTTTGTCCAGAGATTTTAAGCACCATTTTTGAAGCATGTGCGTACGTGTTCTGTAGCCTAGAACGAAATAAAGCAAAATGAGAATTAGTCCTGACAATTGTCCGTAATTTATAGCAAAAAAATCTATCATTAATCGATCGCAAACAGATTCATTTAAAGAAGTTATTACTCCACCACCTGCATCACATCATTCACCAACATGGCTGAACCACAGGTTTGCGACAATACGGTTTCGGGAAACAGTCTTGAGCTAGTTGATTTGTTCAACAATGCATCGTACTATGGTAGTGAAGGAGCGAGTTACGTCGTTGTACGGGAAACGCACCCCTGAGTAGTTCATATGATTGTGTGAAATGTTTGATAAGTTAAATTTGTCCATCATGAAGAAAGGTTCATTAAAAATATAACTTTTAGTTCTATTAAAAATGAGGTCATAAGGAGAGTGGAACCAATTATATTGCCTTTTGTCTCCTAAAATAATAATAAATGGTAAAATGCACTCCAGTTTCATTTTTCCTGTCAGTATAATGCTTGCATGTATCTTATATGAACCATACAAAAAATATGAGAAAGAAGAATATTAAACTCCTGACTGACTCTGTGGCAATGGTCACACCTGAACCAGCACATCTTCACCAATAGATACATACATAAAAATTACATATAGTAAAACATGAGCCTTATTATTAACATAAACCTCTAAGAAAAAAAAAATCAGTATAGTTGAGGACTAATCTATCAGATTCCTGTTGGATTTGTGCAACACAAAAGAGCAAAACAGTTTCCTCACCTCTTCTTTTTGACAGAAACTACTTTTAAAAAATGTTCATAGGTTGACAATATGTCATATTATATTATCTAATATTATTATATTATAGTTTCTCAGACTATACTTTTTATTATTAATAATAAAACTGGTTATATAAGTCTATGTTTGAGATTGTGTTCATAATGTATGCAGTTTTTTTTTTTTTTGCGATAGATTGAAAAACCACAGTGCATGTAACAAGACAATGTATGGCCTCTTGCTGTAGCCTTCATACTCTCACTTGAGTGCTTGTGGTTAGACAGAAGCTGCATAACAGGATGTTAGATGACATGAGAGTCTCATCAAACAGAACTGCACACCTGCTTTCACTGTCCATTTTTGCAGCAACTCCACTGGCATCACTTAAGCCTAGATTTGAAACTGTTTATGGTGGACCTTACGCCTTTCTATTTAAATATAATATTATCATTTGTCATCCCTACATGACCTGAATATCCATGGTGATATTAAATACTTGGTCCGAGGATAAATAAAATTAGACTGCAAATCTATATTAAAGCACTAAAATATATTTTGTAATGAACAATTAGTTAATGATAACAGATTAGAAAGCAAAATTGTAAATATTACATCAGCTACCTTTATTTTCCTGTTTTGCATTATTTACAGATCTTACAATGTGAACTCTGAATTAAGAAAAAAATATCCTTTTTATATTTCTAATTGTACGTTGCATTAGGGGAGTATATTTTTAGCTTATTTGGTAAAATATCAAGCTTAAGGGGATAGACCACCATAACAAAAAAGTTTAGGCTACTTCAAGTTTTATTAAAGGGTTAGTTCACCCAAAATGAAATTTCTGTTATTACTCACCCTCATGTCGTTCCAAACCCGTAAGACCTTTGTTCATCTTCGGAACACAAATTATGATATTTTTGATGAAATCTGAACGACACATAGGCAGTAGCACCTCTCAAGGCCCAGAAAGGTAGTAAAGACATTGTTAAAATAGTCCACGTGACTACAGTGGTTCAACCTTAATGTTAATGTAATGAGAATACTTTTTATGCGCGAAAACAAAACAAAAATAATGACTTTATTCAACAATTTCTTCTCTTCCCTGTCAGTCTCCTACGCTGTTGATGAAGTAAACAGTGCAGCACTTCCGGGTTATATGTCAGAACGCTGACTCTGTATTGGCCGAAGCTGTACGACACATGCGTGTGCTGCTGGCCAATAATGAGCCAGCGTTCTGACATAGGGTGAGTACTTAATGACAGAAATTTCATTTCTGAGTGAACAAAACCTTTAAGTATACTTCGGTAAAGTTCAAGTATTTTTTAAAGTATACTTTATCTAGTAAATATACTAATATCAATGTACTAGTAATATACATGTAAGTGTACTATTGCAGTACTACTTTGGACTAAGCTGGCCCACTTTTTATTGTATAAAACTTTACTCTAAAATATACCTTAAGTGTAACAGTATTAAACTTTTAGTACACAACTAGTTAACAGCTACGTTTTTTATTTGTACTACAAGCTAATACTACAAGTGAACTTGTAGGTATATTGATAGGGCCTTGCAGCACAATACTTGTAGCACATTTTTTAGTTTTCTTTATTATATAGATAGATAGATGCTTTATTCATCCGCTTGGGAAATTCAAGTTTCCAAAACAAACAAAAGAGTCTGGTAAAACATCTGCAGTAGCTTCTGACAGATATTAAAGGACCCCAGCCTTCTCAGGAAGTAAAGTCAACTCTTTCCTGTAGAGGGCATCCGTATTCTTGGACCAGTCCAGTCTGTTGTCCAGCTGCAGACTTAGGCATTTGTAGGTCTGGACCACCTCCACAAAGACGCCTTCATTGTCCCCTGTGGTGCTCCTGTGCTGCTGACTACTTTCAGAGATACAGTACCTCAGTTGGACTTACTGAGATATCTTTGTAAGATAGTCTGTAACCCACTTTATGAGGTATAAGTCCACACCCATCTCCATCAGTGTGTCTTTCAGAAGGGGCTGGATGGTATTAAATGCGCTGGAGAAATCAAAGAACATGATTCTCACAGCGCTACTGCCCCTATCCAGGTACGAGAGTGACTGGTGGAGCAGGATGGTGCCATCCTCCCTCACCCTCTCCTGGTACGCAAACTGCAAAGGGTCGAGTGCATGATGGACCTGTGGTCTGAGGTGGTGTAGCAACAGCTGTTCCATGGTCTTCGTGACATGTGATAAATCAATATTTTCAAACAATATAACTTTATATGACATTATGTAAAACTGCAGGGTATGTGAAAAAGAATAAGCAACTCAAACAAAAGAGTAAACACAACTACAAGTCAAGTATTCTTAGACAACTTAATTATACATTTAAGTATCTCGATCAAAAGATTGAGTACAAGAATAGGTCAAAACTTCATATACTTACAATTACACAATTGTATACTTGAGTTATACTGACAGAAAAGTCTATTTCTGATAAGTACATAAAGTATATTTATAAGAAGTACATAAAAAGTGGAATGAAAGTATACTTTCTTATTTTTAGTTTAAAAGAAGTATACTAATAGCACACTTGAAAAAACTTTTTGTAAGGGCACCCAAACATTGTTTACTCTTTCTCTCATACCATTCTATGGCTTTCTTCTGTAGAACACAAAAGAAGATATTTCACATATTTCAACTGTTTTGTCCATATGAGATCAAAAACAGCATTGCATTGACCAAAAAAAAAAAAAAAAAAATCACTGAAGAAAGTCATGCAAGATTGGAGTGTTTTTAATGTTCATATTTGTGTTATCTATTTTAACATGCAGTTACATAATTCATACAGTATATTTACTAGCTTGACATTCCACATTTGTAGCTATCTGCAGTGTGGAGAAACAGTAGGCTATTGTCAGTTTGTGAGTGAAGGTGTGGGCGTTAAGCATTGGCATACACCATGCTGCTCTTTTCATCTCACAACATGTAGTTAGATAAAAAACAAGTGACAGCATTGAAAATAACAGCAGATTGTCAGAAAGAGTAGAGTTGACAAGAACAATTTCTCAGCATTGACTGCTACACATGAAACAAACTAATTCAATAACTGTAGATGATACGTTGAAATATGCTGCGTGTACCTGCTGAAACATAAGCAGTCTGTGCTACTTTGCAGCTTGTTTGCTTAAATCATTATTACCTGCATAGTAAAAGTTACCTTAACTTCTTAGAGCTTATGATAAGTTATAAAACTGTGTTGTGCAACATAAAGATATCTATTATTTCAGTGTATGCTTTGCAACAGTGATTTCTAAGTGCTGGGAAGTGCCACCCACTGGTAAGTTTTTTTTTTTTTTTTTTACTAAAAAGTAAATGAAACTCGTGTACTGGCATCATTTGGCACTAAGATTGTGACCGTTAAAGGTGACGTTAAAAGGTGCATCAGCGCCTTGAAAACATTAACATGAGTACCTGGATGTACTGTTGGATTTTATGTTTTTGCATTTCAGCTTTAAAAAGTAAGTCTTCTATGAAAGTTAATAATGTCATCACATTTGTCTCAACTCATTAATATTTCATTATGTAGAATATTCGTTGTAAACTTGCTTTTATTCTCTCGTTTGCAGCTACTTACTCGTTTTTCGTGGCTCAGTCACCGATCCTCACACACGTCTCAGTCGGAGGCACTGTAAAATTAACATGTACATTTGAACAGAACGTTTTCTGCTTTGCTGCTGTTACATGGCAAAAGTTGAACCTACGGACTGGTAAACTGACAGAGGCGAGGTCTGGCTCTCAGCCTGATTTTCCTCAAAATTATGGTAAAACTTGTGTTCTTAATTTTACAAATGTAACACCAAACGATTCAGGTTTGTATTATTGCATTACCTTTTATATGTCAACGGCTATTGTCAGCAGTGGAAGCAGGGTGATCGTAACAGGTAAATCTGGAGATAAATCTCATCAAAACTTCTGGGTCATGGTCACTATAACAGAAACATTTTGACATGATGATCTCTGCTGTAGATCACTCTGTTGTGGAACCAAAACTATCCATCTTATACTCATCACATGAACCTGGCTCATCATTAGTAGCACTGCAGTGTCTTGTGACCGGAGTCATCCCGTCTCAAGTGCGGGTGTTCTGGATGATTAAGAAGAAAGTCCGTGTTGGATGGACCGAATCTGCCTGGACAGACGCCACTGATTCAGCCACAGAATTCACACGTGCTCATCTCTCTATTCCTGCAGTGGAGTGGACTGAAGATGATAAAATCCAATGCTTTGCTGAATATAATGGCAAGAACATCTCCAAAACTCTGAAGCGATATGGTGCGTGTAAATGATTAAAGTCTCAGAGAAACATCAGGGCAAATGTTACGCGATATATCTCCTCATTTTATTTACTTTGTATTTTCAGAATTTGGTGATTAGATTATATCGCAGTATAAACTTATCACAGAAACTACAAAGGTTGGATTCAAAAAGCCAGTTACACAAATGTTTTCTTTTCCATTTTTAAAATTTTTGGCAGTGGTTTTGTGTTTGTTACAAACACCTATCAAAACCCTGATTAAGCAGTGGTGGAAAGAGTACTAAAAAGTATTTTAAAAAGTACTAAAAGTATTGCTACTTAAGAAATAATTTACTTGAGTACAAGTAGGCCTAGCCTACTGAAAAATAATATTACTCAAATAAGAGTAGCCTAAATAAGTAGTTTGTAGAAAAACTAGGCTACTCAAGTTACTCAAGCACTTTAGTATTTTTCTATTTTTACCCAAAATGAGGCGATGTGAGCACTAAACTCTCTCTCTCTAAAACGTCTGTTTCATTCAATAGTATCCAGCTGCGGAACCGGAAGTGAGGGGCGGAGCTTAAACAGTCATAGTTGCGCTACCCATACATGTAATTTTCTTTTATGGATTTTGATCGGATCTATGTCTACAATATTTAACAACAATACTTTTAAATAAAGTGCCTTTTCTGTTCATATGCATAAGATATCATGATGTACAATGAGGATTTTTTTTATTAGCCTATGTTAACAGATAATAGCCTACAAACTATTTTTGTTAGTTCATACGGCATGAAATAATTTGAGAACAAATACTTTCAACCAAATAATTTTGAAAATTTAATAAATGTGTAAATAAATGATTAATACATCTGTAACCATATAGTAAAATGTCTCCCTTTACTGTATTATGTGATAGCCTAATATTATTTCCTTGTATATTCATGTTGTGAACTTGTGAAGTAGCCTACTTAAAGACACTGAGGTATGTGCATTTAATGTCAAATATAGGCCTACATGTATTTAATCACTGCAAATTAAGTGAACATGCATTTAAGCCAGTGAGACATTTGACAACAGAAGCATAACGGAGAATACGTTGAGTTGTGTGTGATATTTCTGTCATGTGACATGTCAAAATATTGAATCTGTTCACGTCTTTCACATTTTATCATTAAAGTTTTTTTTTTTTTTTTTTGCATTTGCATTTGTCAAAAGATACTATTCATGTAAATAATTATTAATTAATCAAACGTATTCATTTATTTTCCAGGGATGAAAAGTTTTTTTCTGTGAAAACAAAATAATACATTGTTGTACATTCAAGCAGGATACATAGGTCTATATAAAGAACACCAAAGGACTGAACCCCAGTCTTCACTATAAAACACTGTACATGCTAAATATGAATTATTAATATTACTGTGATGGTTAATCTTTCAGGATTTAATAAAAAAAACTCTCTGGCTTCTGTACTGTGGCTTTGTGGCAGCATTCCTGACTATGTCTGTGGCCTTCTCTATTTGTTTATGTCAAGGTAAAGATTTAAATCAATCTGCAATCCTGTTTCTGCTAGAGTGTGTCACGTACTGTTGCAAGGAAGGCAGACGAGGAAGACGAGTATCCAACACGAGCGGGTCTCGCGCTAACGGCAAATCCCTTTCACTGTTCGCGTTTTGATTTCAGCAACATTCAGCCACGCAAGGAAAAATGCTATCTCCACGAGGGAAGACGTGATCAGAAAGGGAAGCCGTCTTTCACTATTGCTAATGTTGTGAAATAGAGAGAGAGAGAGAGAGAGAGAGAGAGAGAGAGAGAGAGAGAAAAACTTGTTACGCTCATTTAAGTAGCCTTGTAGCTATTCTTGGACCTCATTATTGAAACACAAAATAATAAAGTCTCAAACATCAAAAGCAGCCCATACTAGGCTAATTCTCTAGCCTACTTCTCTTTAATCGAAAAATATGCATTTTCATTTATTCATACATGGTTGCAACAACATTTAGTTCAAACTTTTAAGTGCCATTGTTTAGGGGAAAAATGCTTTATTGGCTGAAATTTCAAAGATGTTCAGTTATTATGCTTTCAAATTTTATGCCATCTATGTAGGCCTATCTTCCTGACTAATTTTTTAAATTTCATTTTATTTTTTATAAAGTTTATGGGTTTGAAAAGAGGTTGATGTTTAATATCTGTTGGTATAGCTATATATATAGAAAATGGGTAAAATTCAACAATTTGAACATGGAGTCACATTATATGGGACTGAACCATATTATATAGGGCCTTTAAAATGAAGATTACAAAAGAAAAGTTTATTAAGATGAATATTGAGATATCTTTAATACTTTTAGAATTACAGGCACACAAACTTTGGAAAAACACTATTTATGGCACTCAGACAGGAATGTTCAATTGTGTTGATAGAAAAAAACAAGACACATTTCTAGTTTTAACATTATTTGTTCTTCAGAAAAATGTGCGACCATTGAAAATGTGTACCAATTTACTCATGGAGGCATATTGAGATCCCTATCTCTGGAAATTAACCATTTTGGGCCTTAAAAATTAATAAAAGAAAAGTTTGTTAAGAATTAAAATCTAAAAGGATATTATATTACTACAATATGAGTTACAGAAATGCAAACTTTGGGCGAAAAAGACAAGAAGTGCTTTTTGCCATTTTTGAACTGTTGGCATATATTGCAACACAGATTGATAACATCAACAGATTTAACTAACAGCATAGCAATCAGGTGACAATTGTAATTCTGAGTCCATGAACAGAACATAATGGTGACAACATGATCCTTATTAACATAAGCATCTAAGAAAAAAAAAAGACAATGTATGGCCTCTTGCTGTAGCCTTCATACTCACAGTTAAGAACTTGTGGTTGACATAAACTGCATAACAGGATGTTAGATGAGATGAGAGTCTCATGAAACAGAACTGCACACCTGCTTTCACTGTCCATTTTTGGACAACTCCACAGGAATTACTTGATATGAAACTGTTTATGTTGGACCTTATATGCCTTTGTATTGATAATGTTCTCATTTGTCATCCCTACATGACCTGAATAATGACATTGAGGTTGTTATGAAATACTTGGTCTGAGGATAAATAAAATTAGACTGCAAATCTGTACTAAATCACTATCAATATATTTTGGAATATAATTAAAAATGAATGGTAACATATTAGAGTTGAATTAGAGCAAAATTGTGAATATTAAATCAGCTACCTTTGTTTCCTCTTTTGTATTATGCAGATTTACAGATCTTATAATGTCAGCCCTGAATCAAGAGAGAGAGAGAGAGTTTTTGACATTTTTGTATTTTTTATTTTTATTATTTCCAATGGTTAAATGACAAGCTTAAGTGCAGCCAAAAATGAAATTTAATTTATCATAATTTATTATTAATTTATCATTATCATTTTTCATAATTTACCATCTCTGTCATGCCATTCCAAATGATTTTCTTTCTTCTGTGGAACAGAAAAGAAGATATTCTTAAAAATATTTCAACTTTTTTTTTTTTTTTTTTTTGTCTACATGGGGTCAAAAATAACATTGCATGGACAACAAAACAAAACAAAACAAAACAAAAAAAAACGGAGAATTTTAATTGTCATATTTGTGTGAACTATTCTAGCATGCAGTTAATTCATATTTACTATCTTGACATTGCACATATGTAGCTATCTGAAGTGCAGTGTGGAGAAATGGTGTGGCCGTTGAGCATTGGCCGTTCTTACACCACGCTGCTCTTTTCATCTCACACCATGTAGTTAGATAAAAACAGCATCCAGAATAACAGCAGACTGTCAAAAAGAGTAGAGTTAACTGACAAGAACAACTTCTTAGCTTGCACTGATTGCTACACAGAGAAACAAACTAATCTAATAATTGTAGATAATACGAATATACTGTGTGTACCTGCTGAAACATAAGCAGTCTAAGTGCTACTTTACAGCTTGTTTGCTTAAAGCTTTATTACCTGCATAGTAAAAGTTACCTTAACTTAGAGCTTTCTAATAAGTTATAGAAGTGTAATTTACAACATAAAGAGATCTACTATTTCAGTGTATGCTTTGCAACAGTGATTTCTAAGTGCTAGGAAGGTCCACCCACTGGTGAGGTTTTTTTTTTCTTACTAAAAAGTAAATGAAACTCGTGTACTGGCATCTTTTGGCGTTAAGATTGTGACCGTTAAAGGTGACGTTAAAAGGTGCATCAGAGCCTTGAAAACATTAACATGAGTACCTGGATGTGCTGTTGGATTTTGTGTTTTTGCATTTCAGCTTTAAAACGTAAGTCTTTTATGCAAGTTAAGAATGTCATCACATTTATCTCAACTCATTAATATTTCATTATGTAGATTATTCGTTGTAAACTTGCTTTTATTCTCTTGTTTGCAGCTACTTACTCGTTCATCCTGACTCAGTCACCGAGCCTCACACACGTCTCAGTCGGTGGCACTGTAAAATTAACATGTACATTTGAACAGAAAGTTTCTTACTGCTATACTGCTGCAACATGGCAAAAGTTGAACCTACGGACTGGTAAACTCACAGCAGCGAGGTCTATCTCTCAGTCTGATTTTCTTCAACATGATGATAAAACTTGCGTTGTTAGTTTTACAAATGTAACACCGAAAGATTCAGGTTTGTACTATTGCATTAGCCATCATAACTCAATGGCTGTTATCGGCAGTGGAAGCAGGGTGATCGTAACAGGTAAATCTGACGTTAAATCTCATCGGCACTTCTATGGGTCACGGTCACTATAACAGAAACATTTTGACGTGATGATCTCTGCTGTAGATCACTCTGTTGAGGAACCAAAACTATCCATCTTATACCCACCACAAGAACCTGACTCATCATCAGTAGCACTGCAGTGTCTTGTGACCGGAGTCGTCCCATCTCAAGTGCGGGTGTTCTGGATGATTGGAGAGAAAGAGCATGTTGGATGGACCGAATCAGCCTGGACAGACGCCACTGATTCAGCCAAAGAATTCACACGTGCTCATCTCTCTATTCCTGCAGTGGAGTGGACTGAAGATGATGAAATCCAATGCTTTGCCGAATATAATGGCAAGAACATCTCCAAAACTCTGAAGCGATATGGTGCGTATAATTGATGAATGTCTCAGAGAAACATCAGGGCAAATGTTACACGATATATCTCCCAATTTTATTTACTTTGTATTTTCAGAATTCAAGAGACTAGATTAGTTGTCGCACTAAAAACTTAAAAAATTAAAAGGCCAATTACACAAATATTTTCTTTTCTTTTTTTAATTTTTGGCAGTGGTTTTGTGTTTGTTACAAACACCTATCAAAACCCTGATTAAGTGATTAAAAATAGGCCTAATAAGAAGTATAAATTTAATAATTCTGTTCTACAAATTATAATTTAATCTCTGTTGTGTGAACAAAATATTACATTGTCGTATATTCAAGATACATAGGTCTATATAGAACACCAAAGGACTGAACCCCAGTCTCCACTATAGAACACTGTACATGCTATATTAATTATTAATATTACTGTGATGGTTAATCTTTCAGGATTGAATCAAAGAACTATCTGGCCTCTGTACTGTGGTTTTATGGCAGCATTCCTGACTATAGCTGTGGCCTTCTCTATTTGTTCATGTCAAGGTAAAGATTTAAATCAATCTGAAAACCAGTTTCATTGCTAGAGTAACCTCTAATAAATTGTATATATATATATATATATTTTTTTTTTTTTTTTTTTTACAAATGAATAATTTACAAGTATTATAATTAACTAACATACTTGAAACAGCATATCTGATTGAAATTATTCCCAATATTCATATATGGTTTATCTAAAATATATATATAATTCTCAGGAAAATATATATATTTAAAAAAAAAAAAGGAAAATGTAGGTTATTTACAAATGATTTAAAATTTGAAATTGTTAAAAACACCATGAAATTGTCTAAGATTCAATCATGGATTTAATTTTCTATTGCAATTCTGAAGGATGCACAAGAAATATTTACTTAGACTTCTAAGGACACAATAAATTAATTCAAATTAGAAGCAATGGTAAGTTTAAAATAAAATTCAGACATAAAGGAAAATATTTTCCAAACTATGATAATATGATTGTTCTACTGTAAACTGCATAATACTATATGCTATTCTGTGCGTATGTTATATACATGTAGTCATCTAGTACAAATCTGCCTGTAGCTTCATCTTAACACATAAAGCACTGAATGTATCTTTTTAATAAATATATTGTATTTACCCTTTAACAGGTAGACAGAGTGCAGTGACTGCAGAAATGTCATCTGTAATGGTAAGTACAGAATAATCTAATAATTATGGACAGATAAAATATTCAGATATGGCAACACTTTACAATAAGGTTTCATTTATTAACATTAGTTAATGTATTAACTAACATGAACGAACAATGAGCAATATATTTGTTAATAATCTATTTATTAATTTTTGTTAATGTTAATTTATACAAGTACAGTCGTTCATTGTTCATGTTAGTTCACAGTGCATAATGTTAACATACAAGTTTTGATTTTAATAATGTATTAGTATTATCTGTTATATATCTATATAATTAATGTATTATCTGTTAACTAAAATTGTAAATTGTTACCGATATTACTTATTGTTTGTTAATTATTCCTTTTGAATGGTTGTTAGTGAATTTGTGAAAACTTTTTTTTTTAAATCTTGAAAAAATAAAAAATAAAAAAAATAAAAAAACTGCCTAATATAGATTAACCTATACAAGAAAAGTAAAAAAATTATTTAAGTACAGTCAAGCATAGTTTTGGTGTGGATGGTATATTAAACTTCATTTTTTTTGTCTAGTTTTACCCTGTGGACCCCATCAATTTAGGACAGAATTTAAGTCCAACAAAAAAATAATGGTAAAAAGAGAATTCGTTTTCTGTATTATTTTTAACTGTAATTATATGAATTATGTGAAACAGTATATACAGTTTTTCAGATAATCTTTCCTCTTTTTTTCAGGGCATTAATCGAGATCAAAAATTGAAAAGAATGTTTGTGTATGCCAAACCATTATTGAAATGAAAGTTAATTCAAATAAATTTGCATCCTTCTAATGGTTTATGATGATGAAGGTCCAGTTCATCCAGATGCTTACACTTTATTCTCTGAATTTGCTTTCTTTTGCTCTGTGGGTGAAAAAGCATCTTGCAATTGTATTTATAGAGCTGTTGAGTCAAAATTATATAAATAATCTACATTATTGTTTAATTATGTCTCCTTTTGGTCCAAAATAAAGATATTTTTTACTTTTTAAAAGTTGGAATTCCACTTTTATGCATAAGGAACAGAAATCACTTTCTGCCTTCAAATTCTTTGTTAGTAAGCCATAGGAACTGAAATTTTATTATGGTGCAAAGAATCTTGAGGCACTACTTCTGAATATGCATGTGCCCAAATTATATTTGAGAGCTAAAGATTTTCAGTGAATAACGAACGACTTATATTTCACTCTGTTTATAGCTGTAGGCTTAAAAATGAACAAAGACATTTGCTTTACTGTTCCAAGTCCAACCCTCTCTTTCATTTCAAAAGAGCTGTAGGGAATGCCGAAAGGCACAGAGGTGCTGATAGTGATCAAGGGCTGTAAGCCAAGGTGCATACATTAGGGGTCTGCTAATTACACACCTTTAGTACGATGGGGGAAGCTGTAATCTTCTGATTGGTCACTGTCTCATATTTGGTTTGAATGTCTCATATTTGGTTTTAGTCACATGGTCAAGGAAGGGATAAAAGAAGATGACTAGTTGCTCTGTCTCGTCTTCTGAGCTCTCTTCTCTCTGATGCTCCTCTGCCTCTCTATCTGAATATTAGGCAACTGGGTTAAAGGACATATGCTAAAGTCAGGTCCTCAATGGCATCTCTCTTTCTCTCTTTCCTTTCTAAAGCTACTCTCTCTCTCTCTCTCTCTCTCTCTGGTAACATGTCACATACATTCTGGGTACAATTAATGGTACAATTAATGGATAAATGTTTTTATTATACCATCTATTTTGTAACTATTTCCAGTTAGCCATGGTTATTTATTAAGTAACTATTAACCATAAGCCATTACTGTTATTAAAGCTATAGTCCGTAAGTTTTGCCTCTTTGTCGCCATCTCTGTTTGAAACCTGCAATTGCGGTTATTTGCGGATTTTTCATTTTTACGTGGGTTGTGGATCCTCAGTCAGTGCGGATGAATCTAATGTTTGCTGTCAGTCACTGCAGCGGTGATACTGTACTTCAGAATCACAGATTCTACATCTTGGAAGTATGACCAAAATAAGAATTTTCACCGGAAAATGTCATCTTAAGGAGTAAGTAACAAATCTGCCACTTTTGTTCTGACCAACTGAGAAAAAAGCATAAATGGCGTTGCCAATGGTGATTAAATCTATCGATCGCTTAGCTTATATCACGCCAAACCATGCAAATGAGTATTATTGTTATGCTTTGTTCTCAAATTGTTAATGTTAACAACATCAGCATTGCGTAACTATGTGTATTTAGTGTGTATTAGCGTTACCTGTAGATTTCAATTTCTGTAGCCACGCCACAGTCTGAATTCTTGCTTTTGACTTCAGGTTAATCTCCAGTTGTCACTGATGATTGTCATTTGGACCTTTCTGGATTACAATCCGCCATCAAAATGATAAGTTTAATTATTCCTGCTGTGAGAAAAGGCTATAAATGATCCGCTACCAGTAGCATCCTCACATATAGCCTACTAGCTGGGACTCGTTCTTTCTATTTACAGACGTCACGTGACGAAATGACGCAAAGTGGCATGGGTACATGCTCAAATTTCCCGCGGAAACCCACCAGTACCGATTTTATTATAAAACATTATTACAAGCTTACCATTGTGAATCAGGCTAAGGTAAGGAGATAGTTTTGAACACTGGCTGGTTAAGTACTTGCTCAAAAATTGATTTTGGATCATTTTTAACCAAAAAAAAAAAAAGTTTTGGATGGCAGCTTTAAACCTTTTCAGTGTTACACTATTATGCTGATAATGTTTCTTTAGTTATTCGGCAATCCTGCAGCCTGAACCACTGTAGTGAAACTACTCCTTTCCCGGTAAAAAAAAAAAAAAATAACTTGACATTCAAAAGTCAATGAATTTGCAACAGCTGAATGTAACATTGCACGTGACGCAATCCTTAGGCCCATGTCACAAGTTTTAGTGGAACATAATCCGATGGCACATGCCAATGAAAACCGGACGTGCCACCACCTGATGTGCCACTAAGCACTGCGGCATGTGCCAGTGGCTTCTGTGCGTAAGATGCCATGCCACTTAGCTAATTTTAATACCGCGACTGGTTCTGAGGTATCCGAGGAGCTTCGTAATGTGAGTGAGAGAGCAGCAGCATATAGGGCAATGAATTGTGCGCTATTTTTAAGAGTTCCGAAGCAGCACTGCTTTCAAACCTTTTGCTAAATAATACAATTACAATTCTATCGAAATAGCATAAAATGTATTATTTTTGTTTTTATTGGATTTCCGTTATTGAAATTAATGTTTTAGATGCTTCATGTGCTATTAAGTGCATGATTTTCTGAATGCGTGGAATACTTTTTTAATGCATGGAATACTGTTATTATTATTTTTTATTATTCATTTTTTTCCCTGAATGTAGCACCCCATGTCACTTTGCAAACATTCTGTAGTACTAGTGTAGGACACGAGGGAGCGCCCAAAGTTAATAACATTCGTGTTGGTCAATTCCTTGGGTTCACCACACGAGGGCCCTTCACGAGTTATAAGCTCTGGTTACTGAGATCAGTAGTTTCAGCCACAGCCCAGTTCTAGTACTGTAGCTACTACAAAAGCAGCAATTCTGATAAATTTTCCAGTGTTCTTCTTTTAGGATAGAATAATAAAAAGGTTATAAAGGTTAATGAAACATAAAAGATATAAAGTATAACGGATATTGAGAAAAAAAAAAAAAAAGGGCAATTTTCCGGGCAGGGTTTAAAATAAGACAGGAGGCCTTAATCTAGAATAGTTAATCATGTCTTAAAAATGGTTTTTGAAACGCATATTAAGTATAGATTACTAACAAATGGACTATGGAGTCCTGAACTAAAATAAGCAAAATTAATTTAAAATCAGCTGTGCTAATCTGAATTAACACCATCGAGGTTGCCTATAAAACATGGAATGAAACAAGAAAAGCTTAAAATTGTATGGAACTGAGAGGCAAATGCAGGGTAAACAATGGCATAAAAAAATCAATCAAAAAAACTGAACAAAAGAAAACTATTTTAAAGCAAATAGCAAAAAAAAAAAGCTGCACACATCAGCTGTGGAATCAAAAAAAAAAAATGAAAGAAAGAAAGAAAGAAATAGAAAAATAAACAAGGAATGCCTGAAAATCTGTTTGTAATTATTTCAAAACAACTGCACACACATCTATAAGAACAATACAACAACTTCAGGTAAGATTGAATAATCTGCTTTATTATCTTACTGTTTTGTGAATCTGTGGGTTGATTATATATATATATATATATATATATATATATATATATATATATATATACATACAGGTGCTGGTCATATAATTAGAATATCATCAAAAAGTTCATTTTTTTATTATAAATTATTTTTAAAAATGAAACTTTCATATATTCTAGATTCCCTACATGTAAAGTAAAACATTTCAAAAGTTTTTTTGTAAAATTTTGATGATTAGAGCGTACAGCTCATGAAAGTCCAAAATCCAGTATTTCAAAATATTAGAATATTTACATTTGAGTTTTTCACGATATTCTAATTATATGACCAGCACCTGTATATCATACAAAAGTTTACAATGACTCCAGTAGTTACTACAGAGTTATCATTTTTTTCACTTTAGAATACTGATCCAAATAATTAGTAATTCCTTCTGAAGGATTTGGTAATACTTAAGTCATTACTAATGGGTTACCATGATCTTCACTTTAGAATTAATTATACATTATGCATCATTCATGTTAATTATGAACCTGTATATAGTAGTTCTTAGTAGTTCTCTGGGAGGTATGAAAAAAACAGTAGTTACTGATTAGCTAATAGTGAACTACCACCTTCAACTGAGCACTATTACTTACTAATTCATTAATCAGAGTTTCTTGTTAGTTAATAGTTATTAGAGTGTTAATAATGCATTACTCATTTGTTCCTGTGTAGTTATTCATTAATGAAGGATCAGTATTCTAAAGTGTTACCAACTGAAGTTAAACCTGCCTCCTGGTAAGTTAAATTTAAGCTACAGTTTAGTTCTGGAGTAGCTCTTGTCTTTCTTCAGGAAATCAGCTTATTAAACTCTGGACTAGACTAAGTATAGGACTATTTAAAACTATGACAGCGAAAGCAGATTTTTGTTAATCTGGTTTAAAAGGTCATTAAATTCTAGGACTAATCTCTGTCTGGGAAACCACCTCATTGGTATAAAGGATAATGAAACATAGGTGTACTTCTATATTAATCACAGTAGCACCATTCTGGTCAAAATATCATTGGTGAATTTGGTACAATAAAATCTGTTCATTTTGATTTAATTTTAATGAACAGATGATTGATAATTGATTTGTATAGCATTTGGGCATGGACAGTACAGGGAGATGTCCGTATCAGCGTCAAGAAATCATATTTGTTCTTTCCATATGTGATGTATGAACATATTTTTACTTGTCATTTCTTTACTTTTTGCCTTGTTGCATTTTCTTACTAGTAAATCATTTAGCAAGTACTTCATTACTTATAATTAATGATCTTGGTGCCTATATTTGTAAAGATATTTTTCACTTTACTGACATTGCATTCAAACTTAAAAACCTAAGCTACTTATTGCATGGGTCTCTATTGATTAAATAAACTCCGAAATTGGATGGCACATTAGAATGTTTTTTATTATAAGTTATAACTTCACATATAACTTTCACATATGCAGAAAATGTTCACCCATTCACTATAGTTTTACCTGTCACATTTGCATAAAATTTACTCACATTTAAACATACAGTATAATTAACCTAAAAGTTCATTTATACAGCAGTATGTGTCTTGTATAGCATGTATCCCAGCCAACATAAAAATAAAACCTATGCAACCTATGCACAGTTGATGCAAGCTTTATGCACATTTACTTATTTGTAACAAATCTATTTTTTTGTTTGATGTTTTCAGGTCATAGAATCAAATACAAAATTTCCGTGGTTTAGAAGCATTCTGCTAATATTAATGAGGTTGTGAAAAAGAGTAGAGCGGTGACAAGTGCAAAAATTCTAGTAACACTGACGAGAGGATAACAAGGGTCCTGAATATCTGAGGAAAAGAATAAAATGGAAAAGCATTGTGAGAAAGCAATCAAAAATGTTCTGCATAATCACAACATCCAGATTTAAGATCAGTCAAGAAATCATATGGTAAAAATTTTGGACAGATAATAAAACATTTCCTTTGTTATCTTAGTGAGGATATAGATTATGAAAAGTTATTTACCATAATGATGAAGAATTTTGTTGAACATCCATCCACCAGTCTTCACAACACAGGTGTACTGTCCTTTTGTCTTCCACTCCTCAGCTGATACTGCTACATAATTCTGAGTTTTCACAGAGTTCTCTTTGCCTTCTTCCCAAACAAACAAAGTTTGTCCATTTTCTTTTCTACTCCCTATGAGCCAGTACACATAGACCTGTGATGGAGCAAATCCCCTGACTGTACACTGAAGAGTAAGGTTGGGGTTGTTGCTGCTGGCAAATGCCATGACATCAATAGATGGCATAACTGTGCTGTCAGCTAGAAGAAAGTTAGATGTCATTTTAATCCATTTTAGTGCATTTAATGAGATAAAATAACAGACTGATACATAATTATATTATAAAAACCTGAGCTTTCTTATCAGCACATACCTTGAGTACCACCATGTTCTAATACAGTACCTTGTACAGTAACAGCTGTGCCATTCCCAAGGTACATATGCTCACGGTCTGTAGCGATGCAGTAATATGTCCCAGAATCCTGTACCGATGCGTTGTAGATAGAAGCCTGACACACTGGGCTTTCCACCTGATCTTTAGTCTGATGAGGGATGTTTGAGTCCTGCAGAATCTCTATTATTAGACTCACTGGATGTACTCTTACCCAGGCCACTGTGTGACAGAATGACTGCACCTCATTGAGTTGGCAGTGCATAGTCACTGTATCACCCGATTTCACCTTCACTGATGGGGGAAACTGATAAACTGTACCCGCCATCGCTGCAAAGGGATTCAGACCTCAAAATGTGACAAATTAAACAATATCATAATAAATGCTACTTTGATAGTCTTATAATTTACTCTAGTTTTAGGTACAAACGTATTAATATGCATAAATGAAGATTAAAATACTGTTGTAGCTTACCGTGTGGCGAAATTAAACAGAACAAGACAAGAAAAAGGAGGTCGTGCTGCATGCTGTCTGAAGACTTTACAGGCCAAAGAAGAGAAATGTGCTGAGTCTGACAAATCACACTCCTTTTCCTGTCTGTCCACGGTCGTTTCATCAGCTTGTTGTTAAAAACTGGTACGCATATTGAAGCTCAGTTAGATTCTGAGGTAGACCTGAGAAACTGTTCATTTCTTGTGTTTAGTTTTATTCATGATATAACTCTACCTATTACAAAATTGCATAGATTGAACCACAGTTCACTCTTAAGGCCTTTGAACACTGAGTCCGAAAATTTTTGTATGCGTTTTTTCGTATTCGTGATCCTAAAAATTCGTCACGCACAGAGACCTTGCACACTGAGTCTGATGCGTATTAATGAATCCGTTGTGAAAAAATTCGCAAAACAATACAAAATGGAGTCTTCAAGCAGTGAGAATGATTTAGTTGTCCTCTCTTCTTAAAAAGAGGAAATATTGGGTCCATCCAATCCCGAGATTGCGTAGAGAATAGTCTTTATATTCTGTCTCTTCGTATTCCGCACTTTGTTTGTCATACAGTGCTACTGCTTTGTGCTGTAGACAACGTGGATCAACTTGTCAGATGGCATTCTGGATTTTGGCGTTCGCTTGTACGGTGGCTCTGAATTGTCAAAACGTCTCTCAAAATGTGTGCCACGGATGTGAAAAACGCAGAAAAACGAACCTGATCCGAATTTTTTTTATGACAGACGAAAGTTTCGGAGGCAGTGTGTAAACGTGATTGACACAACGTGAGGTCGTATTTATTTTTACAGTGCGGAAATTTCGGATGCGAATTTCGGACTGTGTATGCAACCTTTAAGGCCTTTGCACACTGAGCCCGAAATTTTCGTATGCGTTTTTTCGTATTTCGTGATCCTAAAAATTTGTCACGCACAGAGACCTTGCACACTGACTCCGACACGTATTAATGAATCCGTTGCGAAAAAAATCGCAAAACAATACAAAATGGAGTCTTCAAGCAGTGAGCATGATTTAGTTGTCCTCTCTCTTCTTAAAAAGAGAAAAAGAAAGAGGAAATATTGGGTCCATCCAATCCCGAGATTGCATAGAGAGAAAGGAGAGTTCCACCTCATCAAGGAGCTGCGTGATTATCCAGAGTGTTTCAAAGTTTACTTCAGGATGTCAGTGGCTCAGTTTGATGCTTTGCTACTGGCACAATCTGTCTTTATATTCTGTCTCTTCGTATTCCGCACTTTGTTTGTCATACAGTGCTACTGCTTTGTGCTGTAGACGACGTGGATCAGCTTGTCAGATGGCATTCGGGATTTTGGCGTTCGCTTGTACGGTGGCTCTGAATTGTCAAAACGTCTCTCAAAATGTGTGCCACGGATGCGAAAAACGCAGAAAATCGAACCTGATCCGAATTTTTTTTATGACAGACGAAAGTTTCGGAGGCAGTGTGTAAACGTGATTGACACAACGTGAGGTCGTATTTATTTTTAACGTGCGGAAATTTCGGATGCGAATTTCGGACTCAGTGTGCAAAGACCTTAAAGCCGCAGTCACACTAGACTTTGAACGTGCGAAATTTCTTCGGATGCTGTAACGGTCGTGATATGACGTCACAGTCTACAGCGTCTTTTTTATAAACATGAATTCAACACATAACTTAAAGTAATACATTCAAAATGTAAAAATATAGAACCTACTCGACTTTACTACAAGAGGTCATGCCGTGACGAATCGATCTTCTACTGGTCGCAGGTCTTCACGTGATGCGAATTCGCAGGTCAGAGTTCACTAAACTTGAACTTTGGAACGCAGCGAAATGCGAAATTTTTCGCACGAGCTTGCGTTTCCAGTCTTACGCATTCGCATGCATTTGAATGGAAGTCAATGGAACGAAAAGTGCAGTGTGACCGCACCTTAAGGCAGCATCTTAGCATTTACCACCACTAACACCAAAACACCCAAAATCAAAGGAAATGAAAACATCAATTAAGCTCTTATCCCAATTTATTATGGTTTTATAACAGTAACCAACTCTATATAATATACAGTTATATACAGGTAGGCATCAGTGTTTCCCAACTTTTTACTGCAATGGCACAGTTTTCATAAGTAAAAAATTCCCATTGCACACTACTATCACATAAAATATAACATAAATGCACAAGCAGGCATTGCAATGCTTCAAATGGCATGTTAAAATGGCACATTATATTAGTTTAATCTGAAACTTGAGCTTGTTTTGATGAACACAGAGATGATATCCTGGCTGGAACTGGCGATCAACACAGAGCTCTTGGTCAACTGGTCAGTCTTTCTCTGTTCTTGTTCTTTATGCAAGCAAGAGTCTAAATCAAAGCTCAATGTTTCTAATGTCTCTACTACTAAAATGACACACTACCACAACAAAATGAACAATTCTTCTGACTCTAGCATGCTTTTCAAAACCTTCTCTTCTCTTCTTAATCCTACTCCTCCCCTGCCTTCGTCAACCCTAACAGCTAGATGACTTTGCCACATTCTTCATAAATAAAACAACAACCATCAGCGGCCAATTTTCCACACCACAAACTGACAAACACATTTTAACAGCTAACACACACATTCTCCCCGCCTTCTCTCTGCTCTCGGAGGCAGAAGTCTGCAAACTCATTCTTTCCAATGACCCTATACCTGTCTGCTTGATCCTATCCTCACTCTTCTCCTTCAAGACATTTCTTCTTCAGTTGTACCTGCACTCGTTCACATCATCAACACCTCTCTTTACACTGGTACTTTTCCCACCGCATTTAAAGGGTTAGTTCACCCAAAAATGAAAATTATGTCATTTATTACTCACCCTCATGTCGTTCCACACCCGTGAGACCTTCGTTCATCTTTGGATCACAAATTAAGATATTTTTGATGAAATCTGATGACTCAGTGAGGCCTCTATTGCCAGCAAGATCATTAACACTTGCATATGTCCAAAAATGTACTAAAAACATATTTAAATCAGTTCATGTGAGTATAGTGGTTCAACCTTAATATTATAAAGTGACGAGAATACTTTTTGTGTGCCCAAAAAAACAAAATAACGAATAATGAAGTAATTTTACACTTACAATCATGCTGGTCTAAATATCAGCAGCTGTGAACCTGTGACCTCGTACATACATACGGAATGACAGCACTCTTGCTTGTGCGATATTGCTTAAATAAGTAATGTAATAATAAGTGTAATGACTGTAACTATATTATATCCAGAAACTGGATATCATGGTTTTTCAAGGCATACTTTAAACCTGACAAAATTTAACATGAGAATTGAATGAATTCTGCATGGGTGGGTAAGTAAAGCGGCAAAATCATACAATCTCTGTTGCACTCTTGATGCATAACATGAAAACTGTCATCTATTAAATATAATAAGATAATAACTACAAAACACATGAATACAATCTAAGACTAAAGCAGTGTGGCACGTCCTATTTAATTTCAACAAAGTCAGCAATTCTGCTCTTCCACCAAAGACTTCAGGGTTGGAATTATGCATCTCTGAGGTTTCACTGGCGTACTTTTGAGATTGAAGTTTTTCCACTGACAAAGCAAAGTGTGGACATTAACCAGTATGAGATGAGGTCCACATCAACATTTTGCTCGTGTGGTGCATGCAACCACACGATAAAGAGGACACAGAGAAACAACAACACTGAAGAAAAGGAAAAAAATCACTTCCTGTCTGTGACCCTGCATGCCACACATAACCGAAGTCACATAAGGCACTCTTAATAGCTGGTTCTTTGTTCCTCATAATTACACTTGCCATTCAGCCACACATGACTGACACTTTATAGGCTATAAAATACCATAATATATAGCAACAAATACCATAATATACGAAATTAAAATTGTTTATATAGTTCTTTTATTTTTTTATTTTTTTTCTGGTTCGAGATTATTGGTGTAAATTCATTTGATTTCAAGAAAAAGTAGGTCAATCAATACATTTGTATATATATTTTCCATCAAAAGTGGACTTTTCCATAAGGTTTTAGAGAACACTAAGGGTTAAAAGGCATACTATAGGCCTATATATATTTTAAAATACTTTTAAAAAATATTATGCAGTGGAATAAACAAAGCTCAGCACAGATTGTGTAAAAAAAGTCTGAATTTATCCTTTCAATTAACTTTGACATTTCACAAAATAACACACACTATTCAAAAAAGTTCTGCAAACATCAATAAAAATCTGAAATAAAAAAATCACAATTACTCATGAAACAGCAATGCCAAACACCAAGTTTGAAGAATAAAAATTTGTCAAAGCAAAATATAGATAAACTGAAACTCTTCGAAGCTATAGGTTTTTGCTTAGACACATCATCACAAAAGTTTTTCGTCCCAGTTTATAAACAGTCACTGTTATCAGAAGCAGGACACCAAAAATTAAACAGAGAGACAGATATATGTATTTTACAGCATAGCACACATTTGATGCATCTGCGGAGAGAGAAAATATGAAAAAGTAAATAAAAAAAAACAGAATATTCAATATAAAGATGTTCATTAAAAAACAATGAATAAAGAAATTAATTATACACTACTGTTCAAAAGTTTGGGGTCAGTGCGATTTTTTAATGTTTTTGACGGAAGTCTCAAAGACTTTTTTTCAGAATTCCTTGATTAATAGAAAGTTCAAAAGAACAACATTTATTTGATATAGAAATCTTTTTTAACATTATACATGTCTTTACTGTCACTTTTTTTCAATTTAATGCACCCTTGATGAATAAAAGTATTAATATCTTTGTTTTTGTTTTGTTTTTTAACTGACCCCCAAACTCTTAAATGGTAGTATATATTTTAGAGATATTGTTATACCATGTCGCTGAAGAGTCTTGGTATAGAGCTGTCCTCCAAACTCCACCACACACATGCACTCCACCTTCCTGTCCCACTCCTCAGCAGTAATCAGGATTTGGTTCCTGGTGATCTGGGTGGCACCATCATTCCCATGTGTCAAAACTCTCTGTCCTTTCTCTTTTCTCCCGTCTATAGCCCAGGACATACGAACCTGAGAAGCCTCGACCCCAGTCACAACACAATGAAGAGGGACTAAAGATCCGGTTGGGATCTGCGGTGTAAGAATTTCGACAACAGGAAACACAGTGTGTTCTGGAAAGAGATTAGGAGAAACATTTGGTTATAATGGAAAGAAATGCTAAGCATCAAAAGACTTTTTTGTGGCAGTGGTTATGTTGCTGTTCAATGGGTTTTCTGTAAATCAGTGGTATTAAAAGTGTGAGGCACATGGGCTGCACTCTTAAAAATAAATGTTCTTTATTGGCATTGATGATTCCATCAAGAACCTTCAATATCAATGGAATCTTTTCATTGCACTAAAGGTTCTTTAAAGTGGAAAAAAGTTATTTGGGTTATTAAAATCTTCTGTAACACTTTAGTATAGGGAACGCATATAAACTATTAACTACAACTTTTCCCTTAATAAAGAATGTAGAATAAGGTCATACAGAATAAGGCATTAATATGTGCTTAATAAGTACTAATAAATAGCCAATATTCTAGTAATATGCATACTAAGTAGTTAAAAGACCCTAAAATAAGGTGTTACGAAATCTTCTTCACACTAAGAAACGAGACTAAGTCAAGTCACCTTTATTTATATAGTGCTTTTTACATTGCAGATTTTGTCAAAGCAGCTTTACGGTGATAATTATTGGTATATAATTTTTGGCTGCACAGCAGCTCTTATAGAAAATGGTGTCATTGTCCAGCTTAAGTAAATTCAGTATTGATTCATTCCGTTGTAAGAATCAATAGTTATTAATTTAGAACATTATTATTAACATTATATATATATATATATATATATATATATATACAGTGGCAAGAAAAAGTATGTGAACCACTTGCAGAATCTGTGAAAATGTGCAAAATTTTAACAAAATAAGGGAGATAATACAAAATGCATGTTTTTTTTTATTTAGTACTGTCCTGAGTAAGATATTTTACATAAAAGATGTTTACATATAATCCATAAGACAAAAAAATAGCTGAATTTATTAAAATGACCCAGTTCAAAAGTTTGTGAACCATTGATTCTTAATACTGTGTGTGGTTACCTGGATGATCTACAACTGTTTTTTTGTTTTGTGATGGTTGTTCATGAGTCCCTTGTTTATTCTGAGCAGTTAAACTGAACTCTGTTCTTCAGAAAAATCCTCCAGGTCCTGCAGATTCTTCAGATTTCCAGCATCTTTTGCATATTTGAACCTTTTACAACAGTGACTGAATGATTTTGAGATCCATCTTTTCACATGGAGGACAACTGAGGGACTCAAACACAACTATTAAAAAAGGTTCAAACATTCACTGATGCTCCAGAAAGAAACACGATGCATTAAGGGGGGGGGGGGGGGGGGGGGGGGGGATGAAGAGGTCCAAATTTTTCTTATTTCGCTTGAATATAATTTTTTTTTTCATTTAGTACTGCCCTTCGGAAGCAACAGAAGATACTTGCATGTTTCCCGGAGACAAATTAAATACAATTTACCTTGATTTTCAAATTCCAAATGTTTTCACCGCCCATCTATTAATGCATCATGTTTTTTTCTGGAGCATTAGTGAATGTTTGAATCTTTTTTAAAAGGTGTGTTTGAGTCCCTCAGTTGTCCTCAGTGTGAAAAGACGGATCTCAAAATCATTCAGTCACTGCTGTAAAGGGTTCAAATATGCAAAAAATGCTGGAAAACTGAAGAATCTGCAGGACCTGGAGATTTTTTCTGAAGAACAGAGCTCAGTTTAACTGCTCAGGACAAACAAGGGACTCATGAACAACCATCACAAAACAAAAAAACAGTCGTAGATCATCCAGGTAACCACACACAGTATTAAGAATCAATGGTTCACATACTTATGAATGGGGTTATTTTAATAAATTCAGCTATTTTTTTTGTCTTGTGGATTATATGTAAACATCTTTTATGTAAAATATCTTACTCAGGACAGTACTAAATAAAAAATAACATACATTTTGTATTATCTCCCTTATTTTGTCAAAATTATTCACATTTTCACAGATTCTGCAAGTGCAGTTCCTCAACAACCATCCATACCGGCGTGATGAATACGATCCTCAATTGGATGGAACTGAAATAAATACTTTTAATGTTGCGATCCTATTGGACTTATGATAGCAACCTGAATTGTAACAAAGCACTGTTGGCCAGAGGAGAACTGGCACCCCGACTAAGCCTGGTTTCTCCCAAGGTTTTTTTTCTCCATTTTAACACCAATTTGCCACTTGTCTGCCACCTGATGTCACCTGATGGAGTTTGGGTTCCTTGCCGCTGTCGCCTCTGGCTTGCTTAGTTGGGGACACTTGACTTGACATTTTGATATTCAACAGTGCTTTGATCTGCCTGCATTGACACTATTCTTTAAGAGCTGCTGTGCAGCCAAACAATGTACCAGTTATCAATGTAAAGCTGCTTTGACACAATCTACATTGTAAAAAGCGCTATATAAATAAAGGTGACTTGACTTGACTTGACTTGGTTCACATACTTTTTCTTGCCACTGTATATATATATATATATATATCGGATATAAATGCCAGTATTAAAACTCGGCTATAAATTTCATGTACTATAGTTACCATTCATTTCTATGGAGAAAATGAAAAAAAAAAAATGCAATAAAGTGCTATTTTTTCTTTCTCTCTCTCTCTTTTTTGGTAAAGAAAACACTCTTAAAAGCTGTTGTGTGTTGTTTTGTACTTTTAGACAGCCCATTGGCTAATATGTGACCCTGGACCACAAAACCAGTCATAAGGGTAAATTTTTTGAAATTGAGATTTATACATCATCTGAAAGCTGAATAAATACAATTAGATACGACTATTTGAAAATCTGTAATCTGAGGGTGGAAAAAAATCAAAATATTGAGAAAATCACCTTTAAAGTTGTCCAAATGAAGTATATTTACGATAAACTTACAAAATATCTTCATGGAACATGATCTTTACTTAATATCCTAATGATTTTTGGCATAAAAGAAAAATCAATAATTTGACCCATACAATGTATTTTTGGCTATTGCTACAAATATACCTGTGCGACTTATGACTGGATTTGTGGTCCAGGGTCACATATTTTGCAAAGTCCTAAGTTGACCTGATGGTGCTACCATGACATCTTTTGTCTTCTGTATTTATATTACTATAAACAAAATAATTCATTAATTCACAATAAAGAGATTATTATTATTTTTAATCAGAACAGATCTCACCTTTTACAATAATCCTGGATCCATTGCCAATGTGAGCAAAGCGGCTTTGCACAGCTGCACAATAGTACATACCGGAGTCATGCACCATTGAATTGGTGATAACAGCAGAACAAATACTTGTCCAGTGGTTGAAAGAGTAATGAGGATCGATTTGAAGTCTGTCAGTGAGGCTGATTGTTGCATTCTCAGGAATGACTCTCAGCCAAGCTACCGTGGAACATGAAGAGTACAACTCCATGATGTTGCACTTTAAAATGACGTCCTCTCCGACCATCACCTCAGCCACTGTCGGCCACTGTGTTACAATGAACGGCTTTGTCGCTAGATGAGAAAGATTGTAATGTTTATGTTATTGTGTTAATACTTCTGATTCTTTCCTACTGGGCTTTTGGTCCCACTTTATATTAGGTGGCCTTAACTACTGTGTACTTACATCAAACAATAAGTACAATGTACTTATTGTGTTCATATTGTATTGCAAAACACTTTTGCTACTATTGAAGGTGGGAAACGGGTAAGGTTAGGTCAGGTTTGGTGGTATGGGTAGGTTTAAGGGTGGGTTAAGGTGTAAGGGAAGAGTCAACAGTGTAATTATAAATGTAATTACAGAAATTAATTACAGTTGTAATTACATGCACGTATTTTTTAAAATATAAGTACAATGTAAAAGCATGGATGTACACAATAAGTGCATTGTATCAAATTATTAATTTAAATGTAAGTAAATAGTAGTTAGGCCACCTAATATAAAGTGTGACCAGGCTTTTGTACAACAGATTTTTGAACAACTTAAAGAAGCATTTCATTTTTAATAGTTGCAAAATTATTATACCGACCAGCCTACTAATGTTTACTAAAATCATACAATACTTACAAAATACAAATATGCAAACAAATATAAATCTGACTGAAATCTATCAGATTAAATATTAATCTAAACCATTGAAGCACATTATTGCATTTAAATAAACTTGATGGTTGTGCTTTATTTCAGTCGCCCACTTTAGACATTCTACTAACTATAAGTAACTTTGTAACTACATGGCAATCAACTCTCATTGATTAACTTCATGTCAACAAACTCAAAAAAAGTTTTTAGTACACTGTTAGGTTAGGGTTAGAGTTAGTAGAATAAGTTGACATGTACTTGCAAAGTTACGTATAGTGAGTAGAATGTCTGTTGGGAGACCATCAAAATAAAGTGCTAGCAGATATTAAAAAGACAGTGTACTAATACTCTAATGATTGTTGACATGTAGTTGTAAAGTTACTTATAGTTAGTATAATGTCTAAAGTTGACTATCGAAATAAAGTGTTAACAACTTGATTTTTGTATAAATTTAGTAGTCAATTTCTAGTTCAGTTAACAAATTGCTTCATTTCAAATTGACTAAAATTTGTTTACCTGTTCCCACAGTGAGAGATACCCAGATCATCATCAGCCAGATACTCATCTTTTATGTCTGACTACCACACAACTGAATCTAGCCTTTCTTTGTCTTGATCAGCAAAAACCTTGTCTTCCTTTCAGCCCTCTGTGACAGGTCTTCTTATAGTAGTCAGCGACTACAGAAAACACAGGATACTCAAAACTATGGGGTGTCTAGCATTCAAATGCAGTGAGATTGCTATCATAAACATTTTGACTGAAATGCAGGACCTCAGTATACTCCAGTGGAGTGTTAAATATGAATTGTCTAAATATTCACAGAGTGACATTCTAAACATGGCCTTCTTCTGGGTTGTTTTCAATATTAATCACATTTTTCTTGAGAATTTTGCCACCTGCTACATTTTTTCAGTATTTGATTTTTTCCAGCATTTTATGTATGTATTTGTTTGTTTATTTTATTACTAATCACTCAGTCAATCAAAGATTCTGAGGTTAGATTTGCTCTAATGTCGATACTGGTAAAGTTCAAAAATAGACTTTTAACAGCACAATGTTACGAGGTGTTGCTGTAGAGACGAGGCGTATTCGGAAATCCACAAAAATAGGGCTTTTATTCACACGAAGGAGAGTAACATAAACACAACACATCTAATCAAACAATAGAACTGACAAAGGAGTGCAGGGAGTGAGTCCAACTTAAAGGGAGTGCTGACGAAGACAACAGGTGCAGGGAATCCAGGGAAATGGCGGGAAGGCTGATGAGGGAAGTGAGTTCAGGTGTGCAGACAAAGAGGATCGTGGGAACTGGAGTCCGGGAAGGCGTGGTTGTAACACACAAAACAGCAACATTCCTTGAGGTAAATCAGCAGTTTTATGCTACTTTATAATCAGCATCATATTTTGCAGATAAAATCATCATAACAAACTAATTTCCTTGGGGTCATTTGACAATGAATAGACAAAAACTTAGAGGGGGTTTAGTGCATATGCATTATGATTTCTAATACCATTTGATTTTATTAAAGTCAAAGAGCAGCTCTGTATTGCATGTGCAGCTTAAAGAGATAGTTCACCCAAAAATGAAAATTATCCCAAATTATGATTTACTCACCCTCAAGGCATCCTAGGTGTATATGACTATCTTCTTTCAGATGAACACAATCGGAGATGTATTTAAAATATCCTTAGTCCTCCAAGGTTTATAATGGTTGTGAATGGGGAGCCACATTTAAAAAAAAATGCATTTATCCATAATCATAAACAATCCATACGCTCCAGAGGTTTAATAAAGGCCTTTTGAAGTGAAGGGATGTGCTTTTGTTAGAAAAATATCCATATTTAAAACTTTATAAATTCAAATAACTAGCTTCCAGCGGACGACCGTACACATACTTCGCAAGTCGATTTGGGTGGAAGAGCAACCTTTGACCCGACGCAATGACGAATGCGGAGGCGCAGAGTAGAGAGCAAAACAAAACACCGGTCACGAATTAGAAGTCTAAAACGAGAATTTTTAAAGACAAATGTCGGAGGATTTCGATATAAGAGAAGAGAAGCTTAAGTTTGTTGCACAGCCCTATTTATTTGAACCATAAGAGGCATCATACAACCTCAGTGGGTTACTCATTTGGCGCAAGTCGACTTGCGCAGTATGTGTACGGTCGTCCACCGGAAGCTAGTTATTTGAATGTATAAAGTTTTAAATATGCATATTTTTCTTACAAAAACGCATCGCTTCGTTTCAAAAGGCCTTTATTAACCCTCTGGAGCCGTATGGATTACTTTGATTATGGATGGATGCATTTTGTTGTTGTTGTTGTTTTAAATGTAGTCCCCCCCATTCACAACCATTATAAACCTTGGAGGACTATTTTTAAATACATCTCCGATTGTGTTTGTCTGAAAGAAGATAGTCATATACACCTAGGATGGCTTGAGGGTGAGTAAATCATGGGATAATTTTCATTTTTGGGTGAACTATCCCTTTAAACGACTCTGTACTGCAGTACTGCAGAAAAAGAAAATATTTGTCCGTAGAAAATAGTATCAAAATCATAATAGAACAGTATCAAATTAAAATAGATTTTTTTTATTGTGATTTTTAGCTGTTTTGGCTCATTTAATGTTTGTTTTTTTCTAATTTTAAATCATTTCAAGTCATCTTGAGGTCTCATTAGAAGATTGCTATGGTCCATTTGTTAAGAACAGAAATATGCATGGGGACACATTGTTGAAAGGATAGAAACGCCCCTGGTTGAAGCGGATTCAGGGAGAGTCATGGCTCTGTGATGTCAGTAGTTATGAGATATTAAGGCAGGGCAGATGTAGGTTCAGCACAGGTTTGAACAGGATAGGGTATTGTGACATTGGCATCAGATTAGGCAAAGAAAATTCGTAATCAGTCATGTTTAAACCCTTGTTGAGATGACAGGGAACTAATCCTATGTGCTCATGGTTTCCTGCTTATACTTTTATATGTACAAACTGAACAGGTTGGAAGGCACCCTGATATCATTTCTTAAAAGACAAGTAGTTTGAAAAATTGATGGATTGATGTTGCTAGCGGGTTTGGCAAAAAAAAAAAAAATTTAACCATAAGTTCTAGAAATTAATTAAAGTCCACATCAAAGAGCTACAATATTAAAATTAATAGAAAATTGGCCCTACATTTTTTATGACATTGGTTTAGCTTAAGCTTAAGCTATTTTCCCCCAAATATTTTAATTAATATCGCTATATATTCAAATGGTTTGAGGAACATGACAAAGAGTTCAGTGTATTGCCTTGTCCTCCAAATACCCCAGATCTCAATCCAGTTGAGTATCTATGGAATGCTGGACCAACAAATCCAATCCATGAAGGCCCCACCTCCCAACTGGCAGGACTTAAAGGATCTGCTACCAATGTCTTGATGCCAGTTACCACAGGACACATTTAGAGGTCTTGTGGAGTCCATGCCTCAATGCATCAGAACTGTTTTGGCAGCATGAAGGGGGCCTACAACACAATATTAGGTAGGTGGTTTTAATGTTGTGTATATACACATGTTGAATATACACTGATGAGCCACAACATTAAAACCACCAGATCCTTAAAGGGTTAGTTCACCCAAAAAATAAATTTCTGTCATTAATTACTCACCTTCATTTCATTCCAAACCCGTAAGACCTTCATTCATCTTCGGAACACAAATTAAGATATTTTTGATGAAATCCTTGAGCTTTCTGGCCTCCGATAGAAAACCATGTTTCCACTGAAATTACCCCGAACAATTTGTCCCAGGAACTTTTTTCCTCTAGACCTATTGCTAGCTGCGTTTCCATAGTGGTCTAAAGTACCATGAAGATAGTCCGGTGATGTAGGACTGTGCGCGACTTTCCAGTTCCCGCTGGATTTTGTCCTCCACATATAAGCTTAAAGCCTGAACCTCATCGTCAGTCCATCGGTCGTATTTTTTAAACTCCATTGTTGATTCGAATAGCAAACAACTCTTACTGCACGCACCGCAACAGACTTTAAAAAACGATGGTTAAAATAAAATGCTGTGTGGAGTCAACCAATCAAAATGCTGCGTGAACTCAACCAATCAGCATGTTCAGCGGCCAAGTCCCACCCCTGAAAGTTCTGGAACTTTGAAAAAGTACTACCTAGCGAGCAGGTACTCTCTGAGGGGAAATTTTTTACCAGGAACTTTCATTTAGACCCTGGTTCCTGCGGTCAAAAACATGCCGAGTACCACCCCAAAGTTCCTAGTTCCTGGGGAAAGTTCCTGCGGTGGAGACGCGGCGAAGTTGCGAGGTGGGGCCTTCATGGATCGAATTTGTTGGTCCAGCAAATCCCATAGATGCTCAATTGCATTGAGAATTTGGAGGCCAAGGCAACATCTTGAACTCTTTGTCATGTTCCTCAAACCATTCCTGAACAATTTTTGAACTGTGCCCATTGTGGGCACTTTCGATGGTAGACAGGGGTCAACATGGGCATTCTGACTGGTCTGCAGCTACACAGCCCCATCCGCAGCAAACCACGATGCACTCTGTGATCTTTCTATCATGGGAAGCATTACATTTTTCAACAGTTTGAGCTACATTAGCTCTTCTGTGTGATCCCACTAGACAGCTAGTCTTTGCTTCCCACATGCTTTAATGAGCCTTGGGCGCTCATGATCCTGACGTCGGTTCACCGGTTGTCCTTCTTTGCACTACCTTTAATAGGTACTAACCACTGCATACTAAGAACACCTGACAAAAATTGCCGTTATCCATATTTGGCCCTTGTCAATGTCTCTCAAATCTTCGCTTGCCCATTTTCCTGCTTACAACTTTTGAAATTTAAGAACTGACTGTTTACTTTCTGCCTATCCCACTCCTTGACAGGTGCCATTGTAATGTTATAATCAATGTTATTCACTTCACCTGTCAGTTGATTTAATGTTGTAGCTGATCAGTGTATATTCTATTGTCTGTTTAGATGCCATGAGAGGGCAGCATTCATTGAAGCACCTCTAAGGCAGATGATGATGACACACTCATGAGCAAATACTTGACACAGAACTCTGAAGCATGCATAATCTATGCATCACAACCATACAAGTATGAACACGGGTCTGTACATACAAAGTACATTTGTTCTCTTTGTGAGTATGTTACATTTGAGGTAGACAGGCAGTCTGCAAATGGCAATTTGCCATCAAAATGTGGTATGTGAAGAATGTAGACTTGCACTGAGTTGAAACTAACATATGCAGTGAGAAACACTGCTGCTTGTGCTCACACCCCAAAAATATACAAACGCTACAATATATAGCAAGGAAAAAGAAAAAATGTGACCATTTACATTTTACTTGAACATGGGGCCATAATGTTATCAAATTGACATACAGTAACAAACCAGAATCAACATTCACTAAAGACAACTGACAAATACACTTAATAAGACAGAAATCATAAACATACATCTGCAGATAGAATACTTAAAGATAGTACACTTTCATGACTATGTTTCTTAACACTCAAGTACACTTTTAAAATGTGCACTTTGTAATAATATTAAAATATTTTTTTCATTAAAGTACATTTTAATCATGTTTTAATAATATTGTGTCATGCTTTGAAAAAACACTTATTTTGATGTGTTAACTAACATACTAAAGCACATGTAAAGTATATTTTAACTGTAAATTGTAACCATAAAAATTCATAACTAATTAATTTTCATTTAACTGTAAATAACATGAAATGAAGTGTCTAAAAACAATACATTCAGTTCAATCTGAGTATGTGTCTATGTGTATGAGTAAAAATAAGTCTGAACACCTGAAATATTCATATGATGATTATAGTGTGACTGTGCAATGCTGCTTGTGTGAGTCAGTTATACAAAGCACACTAGGTATCAATTACCATTTTTAAACTTGCACAATAGGGTGGCGCAACTGTTTGAAGATGAGGACAGGCTGACATTGTTCAGTTTGTTTATGTGTAAATCAACATGCGTATACACCTGTACAATTCTGTCCTATATTCTGTACTAGTATATGCTGCTGTACTGCTGTCAAAGGAGTGTCATGTCTCGTAATCTCAAAGCACCCACCCAAAATGCTGAGCATGCCCTTGCCTGTGCATTACCAGAACTCTTCAGAAAACAAGGAGAGGAAGACAGCCAAAGTCTGTGAATTTTGAAATCTGCACCAGGACACGCCTTATTCAGTGGAAAGCCCACTATACAGTATTTCTGATAGCTTCTTGGAAAGAATCTCATAAAAAAAAACATACAGTTAATGCTGACCAAAACTGTACATTGAATATCTGACAGCTTCTAACTTCTCAGTTCTTTAAAACAAAAAGATTAGGACATGCCACAAGACTAAAAAACTAGGCAAACCTAATACCACACTTAAAACCGTTCTGAAGTAGGGGCCTGTTGTTGCACAAAAGAATTTTTATACTGAGAGCTTCCAGATGTGTTCCCAAAGGAGCAGCAAGTCTGTTTTCCAATAGTTTCATCCATCAACAAGAATGTGTCATACGGAAACCTGGTTTTCCAGAGTTTTTCCAGAGTGTGGAGCGTATGAAACCCGATCGTCTCCGCCCCGTGAGGTTTACTGTCCTAAAGCATCAAGTTACAGGAGACATTTTTCCCATAGCGGTCACTGACAACGAAGGTGGGTTTAGTTTTTTTTTTTTTTTTTTTTCCTGAGTGGGAGGATTCAGGATGTCAGCCAAGATGTGACAGAAGCGATGGGACGCTGAGAGTGTAAAGTAAGGAGTACAGCACGACGGGAACAGTAAAGTTGATCTAGAGGCAGGAAAATAAAATAAAAAATCACGTCAAATGGCACAGACAGAGGTATGTGGTGTACTTTATATTATATATTTGTGATTGCTCATTTACATTTACGCAGTTTACGAGTGTCTTACGTAAGCTGCGCTTCGTCGGTTTGTTCTTTTGAAACTTCGTGTTCGTCAGTCTCGGTAATCTTCCGCACTTGACCGAAACGGTGTAAAGATGCTGTAGAATGCTGCTGTCAGATGAACTAAAACAAGAAAACTTGTTTCTATAAAGGTTATTTACGTTTTTTTAATAGTTATTTGCTTCTGTTTTTTTTGTATGAGCAGTCAATAACTCCAAGTGCCACTGACACGGTACCTCGTCTGTGCTGTTTTCTGTTTGTTTTCTTGCTTGATTGTTTTTATGCGGACATGTCTTTCTTTCACTGTTATTCATGTCTCGTGTCATAGCCATTGCGTTTTATAGGACATTTGAGAACTTTGAAAAACCCTTTTTCGAGGCCGTGCGTTCTTTGACATCCCACTGCGCTAAATCTCCATGTTTTTGAATACAAGAACGCATCCTGTGTGAATAGTGCCTAACAAAGAAAGAATCTTAGAAATATGGCCAATGTCAAGATAATTCAAACCATATGAGTCGCTACAATGAAACGTTCGCAATTTTATTTATGCAAACGACACAATGGTTGTGTGTCAAACCTAGTGAGCTGCCTGCGTTCCTACCCTAACCACCCCCACCGCGCCTATGATGGCCAAAAAATGCTGTCTAAGCAGGCAGCTCACTAGGGTTTGACATACAGACATTGTGTAGAAATGGAAAGCACGGGGAATTAATCAGACTCTTTGCGTTGTTGCGCTTTGGCAAAGAGGCCAACATGAAGATTGCCTCAAGACTAGAGGCTAGGACTAGGGTGGATAGTCAAGGCTGCAGTTAGGGTTAGATATTAACGCTTTTTTATTATTGTAGCCACAAGATTTTTTATGTATTATTTCAACATAGTACAGTAAATGTATTTCGAGCCATAACAATGAAACCCTAATCTTTTGTCTTAACAAAACAGGGAAATGGTTTCTGTCATAAAGGCTCAGCTTAGATAAATAATGCACAGAGGGCGGGTTATCCTGGCCTGACATGCAGGTATTTCAGGTACTATAGATAATTGTGTGAGAGTGAGCAAGGTTTGAATACACACAGTCTACAGAATCCATTGATAGTGCTCTGATAGTTTTGAAGAGAGTAAAGAAAAGCATAAACTTATGGATCTTTAGAGGTTCAATATAAAATCAAGCACATGTGATTGTTTCAGTCTGAATGTTTATTGTGCTTCATTAAAAAAGACCAGACGTAACAGATTTTAACAGACCAAAATTAATAATTTCCAAACAGGCCTACTGCAAAAAGTTCTGATCATCATAGCATTTTTCTGATGTTGTGATTGAAAAGATATTTTTGTCTGCACTACATTTGAATTATGATAGACACAAGAAGATTTTTGTTTCTAGGTTTTTTAAAGTGCCAACACATGGGTGGTTTTCTAAACTTAAAGCAGGTTCTCCTAAAACATCAGACTATGAAACCCTATTAACTGAAACATTTTTAAGCAGTAGAACCTCCACCCATATTATTCTTCTTACAATTATCTGTCTCTATCTGTACACAACATCTTGTACTCTCTTAATTCTGCAGTATTCTGACCTTGAGAAGGCCATTAACACCTTGGTCTCAAACTTCCATGCGGCTTCTTCTGATAATCGGCCTACGCTGAAGGCAGATGAGTTCAAGAACCTTCTCTCCTCCCAGATGCCAAACTTAGTCAAGGTAAAACCCATGTTGCTATTAAATCCAGCAGATAAGAATGTATAAAACCTGTTATTACTCATGTCCGGTGAATGTATTAAGCTGTGCTGTTGTTGCAGCTTAAATTGATAATCATTTCCATGGGGGAAAATACAAAAAATGCTTATGGTTACAATAATGTTATATATACAGTATATATATAAAAAGTATGATTAGTATAGCTTATGTTAAGTTCATGTTTTTTAGTCTGGTGGTGTTTGCGTGTGTGTGTGTAGGAAACACAGTGCTCTATCTTTGTTATTACTGGCCCCCTGTGCTGGAAAGGCCAGTTTTGCAGCTAACATGCAGGCTTTAATTATGATTATCTGTCCGTTTAACTTATTTCAGTAGCCGTATGTAGTTAGGTACAGTGTATGATTTGGTGTAAAAAACACACCTTCCCCTAATGCCTGTAACGTTGTCACCATATTTATTATAGAAAAGTTCTAACCACAACTGCCATTTTTTACCATAATTTAACTTTTTTCCAGTGTAAGTTTTGTGTGAAGGATTGGTTGGTTTCATGGATAATGTTTCCCATAGTTTGTTGCCTTAGATAGAGGCGTGGTCTGATTACACAGATCAGTTTGAACTCAGGTTGAGCCAGCGAAGGACACTGGGTGTGGCTCCATTCAGGGAGCAAAATGGTGGCTGCCGTTGATCTGAAAGATAAATAGTTTCTCCTGCTCTTCAGTTACAGTCGGTACCAGATCAAGTTATGGCAGGCCTTCTACAGCTTGAGGGAGAAATTGTGACATAGAAGATTTTATATTTCTTTTAGTTGAATGAATAGTTAAGATAAATGATACTGTAACATTTGAACAGTACTTAAGTATTGATGTAACTGTGCTCACATGTTTGTAAAAGAAGAAAAATTACATAGACTGTCACTGTACAGATTTAGAAAACAATCTTAGCACAAAATTAATATCAATCGTGTATGATTATGCAAGCATTGCAATGTTTAATTTAATTTGATATTAATATAATATATGATAGTCTATTATATATTTAAAGATTATAACCGAAAGTTCTGAATCTACTCACTGTATTTGAAATTGCAGTGATTAAAGAACATTAAAAAGATGGGAAAATGGACTCCAGAGAATATTTATTAATGAGCAATACAAACAAACCAATGCCCACATGAGGGCGACAAAATGCAATTTTTCAAATTGAAAAGAGAGAAAAAAACTTTTTTTTTTTTTTTTTTAAATGGGTTACATTTTGACAGAATACATGAACGTCAGTGAGGTTTTCCACTCTCTTTTTTTGCTCTAGTCGGATCATTTTGGAGAAGTGCTGAAGCAAATGGGTGTGAAAGATGGGGAAGGCATCAGCTTCAAACACTTCTGGAGCCTGATCCAGAACTTGGCCACAACCCAGCATGGTCTGCTGAGCCACGAGAAGTTGTCCAAATGCACCTGTCTGTTACTATGAGCCGCAGACTTAGCTGCATCTACCACTAAGATCTGGTCTCTCTGCATCTCTGCATTTATCCAGAACCACTCATCTCCAAACAAAACACTAACTTTCATTTCTAAACATTACAATAAATTGCTGCCAAAATAAACATCAAGATGTTATTACCTAAACTCTTAATTTTTTTTTTTTTTTTTTTTTCACATTGTCAAGCATTACATTGTTTGTCTCTCTTCCAACCAAGTATCAAGTAAATTGTAATGTTAACTAACTACCTAATATTCCATAATTGAACTGGAGTTCAGTTTGTTTTCACTTGCAACTAAAGTTACAGCTTCCCACACAGTTATACTTTTAACATCAATTGAGTGTTTCTCAATAAAAAAAAAAAAAGAAAAGAAAGAAAAATCTAGAGGATCTGTGGATTTTCTTTTATTTTTTTCTTTTGTTATTATTATTATTATTATTATTTGTTGTGATAACACTACATGTAAACTTACTGCCATAATAGTTTAAAGTATGTTCATTTTTACACACAGACATGTACTGAGTGGTTTTGGCAAACAAAAACAACATCAACATCCAAAAACTTTTATTTATATTTTCTAATACTGTTTTGTATGGCCAAAATTCAATAACACCCTGAATTATTGTTTAATAAAATTCACATTAAACAACATGTTTTGCTTTTGTTTTGTTTTTTGACTGAAATTTGTAAATCTCAATGTTTTTAAAACCTTATTTATAACCAATTGTAATTTTCATTTAGAATCAGCTGTCACTGCAACACAAATATTACTAAATCTGTCATGTAACTAATCAGGTCTTTTAATATTGTTATTTCTGTCTTAAAGGGTTAGTTCAGCCATTAATTACTCACCCTCATGTCGTTCCACACCTGTAAGATCTTCGTTTATCTTCAGAACACAAATTAAGATATTTTTGTTAAAATCCGATGGCTCAGTGAGGCCTGCATAGCCAGCAAGGCAATTAACACTTTCAGATGCCCAGAAAGCTACTAAAGATGTATTTAAAACAGTTCATGTGAGTACAGTGGTTCAACCTTAATGTTATGAAGTGACGAGAATACTTTTTGTGTGCAAAAAAAAAAAAAAAAAAGATATTAAACAATATTTATTCAACAATATCTAGTGAAGGGTGATTTCAAAACACTGCTTCATGAAGCTTCAAAGCTTTACGAATCTTTTGTTTCGAATCAGTGGCTCGGAGCGTGTATCAAACTGCCAGAGTCATGTGATTTCAGTAAATGAGGCTTCGTTACGTGATTGTTTTGAAATGTCAATGGTTTACCCCAGGGGGGCACGACTTTGGCAGTTTGAAATGCGCTCTGAACCACTTAGTTGAAACAAAAGATTTGTAAAGCTTTGAAGCTTCATGAAGCAGTGAATAAGGTCATTATTTTGTTTGTTTTTTTGGTGCACAAAAAGTATTCTCTTCATAACATTAAGGTTGAACCACTGTAGTCACATGAACTGTTTTAAATACGTCTTTAGTAGCTTTCTGGGCATTGAAAGTGTTAATTGTCTTGCTGGCAATGCAGGCCTCACTGAGCCATCGGATTTTATCAAAAATATCTTAATTTGTGTTCTGAAGATGAACGAAGGTCTTACGGGTGTGGAACGACATGAGGGTGAACAATAAATGACAGAATTTTCAATTTTGGGTGAACTAACCCTTTAAAAACTGTGCTGAATAAGGTTACATGTAAATACTTTTTTTTTTTTTTTTTTTTTTTTTATTCACAGTGTGGGTTTTCATGAGAACCTTATCTTCACCAGACAACACTTTTTTTTATTCACCACATATTCTGTGAAAACAATCCCACATAATTAGCATTTGGTCTGTGAATGTTTATCTTATCATTGCCTATTTGAATAAACACTTACTCTACATTATACACTAGTACATTGTTCTAAAACAACTATTCTGATTGAACAATAATCATTGATTTTGGTCACATATATCAAAATATTAATTATTGCCAGTTTCCAGTGCAATACATGCATTTATTTATAACCTTTAATTTGCAAAATGGGGGAAGCTCTGCACTCTGATCATACAGATCATCATCTGCTTTTGAATAAGGTACATGGACGTCCTTTTGAGAGTACAGCCCCAGTAACAAGCTGCTGTAAAGGTAAATTTTTTTACAATTTTTTTTTTTCTGAGTGTGTTGTATGTACAAAAAAACAAAAAAAACACAAAGATATTCTTCAAAATGTCTACTTCTGTGTAAAGTCATGTGAAAAAACATGAGGGTAAGTTCCCATTGAGTTCCTGTAGCTCAAACATTAACATGGTGACAGTAACACCAAAGTCATGGGTTTAATTCCCAGAATGCATGAAGTGATAAATGTCAGCATCGTAGCAGTGTTAAGCAGACACATGACACAGAAAGTCCTAATATAAAGGTCTAATATACAGGTGCTGGTCATATAATTAGAATATCATCAAAAAAGTTGATTTATTTCACTAATTCCATTCAAAAAGTGAAACTTGTATATTATATTCATTCATTACACACATACTGATATATTTCAAATGTTTATTTCTTTTAATTTTGATGATTATAACTGACAACTAAAGAAAATCCCAAATTCAGTATCTCAGAAAATTAGAATATTGTGAAAAGGTTCAATATTGAAGACACCTGGTGCCACACTCTAATCAGCTAATTAACTCAAAACACCTGCAAAGGCCTTTAAATGGTCTCTCAGTCTAGTTCTGTAGGCTACAAAATCATGGGGAAGACTGCTGACTTGACAGTTGTTCAAAAGACGACCATTGACACCTTGCACAAGGAGGGCAAGACACAAAAGGTCATTGCAAAAGAGGCTGGCTGTTCACAGAGCTCTGTGTCCAAGCACATTAATAGAGAGGCGAAGGGAAGGAAAAGATGTGGTAGAAAAAAGTGTACAAGCAATAGGGATAACCGCACCCTGGAGAGGATTGTGAAACAAAACCCATTCAAAAATGTGGGAGAGATTCACAAAGAGTGGACTGCAGCTGGAGTCAGTGCTTCAAGAACCACTACGCACAGACGTATGCAAGACATGGGTTTCAGCTGTCGCATTCCTTGTGTCAAGCCACTCTTGAACAACAGACAGCGTCAGAAGCGTCTCACCTGGGCTAAAGACAAAAAGGACTGGACTGCTGCTGGGTGGTCCAAAGTTATGTTCTCTGATGAAAGTAAATTTTGCATTTCCTTTGGAAATCAGGGTCCCAGAGTCTGGAGGAAGAGAGGAGAGGCACACAATCCACATTGCTTGAGGTCCAGTGTAAAGTTTCCACAGTCAGTGATGGTTTGGGGTGCCATGTCATCTGCTGGTGTTGGTCCACTGTGTTTTCTGAGGTCCAAGGTCAACGCAGCCGTATACCAGGAAGTTTTAGAGCACTTCATGCCTCCTGCTGCTGACCAACTTTATGGAGATGCAGATTTCATTTTCCAACAGGACTTGGCACCTGCACACAGTGCCAAAGCTACCAGTACCTGGTTTAAGGACCATGGTATCCCTGTTCTTAATTGGCCAGCAAACTCGCCTGACCTTAACCCCATAGAAAATCTATGGGGTATTGTGAAGAGGAAGATGCGATATGCCAGACCCAACAATGCAGAAGAGCTGAAGGCCACTATCAGAGCAACCTGGGCTCTTATAACACCTGAGCAGTGCCACAGACTGATCGACTCCATGCCACGCCGCATTGCTGCAGTAATTCAGGCAAAAGGAGCCCCAACTAAGTATTGAGTGCTGTACATGCTCATACTTTTCATGTTCATACTTTTCAGTTGGCCAAGATTTCTAAAAATCCTTTCTTTGTACTGGTCTTAAGTAATATTCTAATTTTCTGAGATACTGAATTTGGGATTTTCCTTAGTTGTCAGTTATAATCATCAAAATTAAAAGAAATAAACATTTGAAATATATCAGTCTGTGTGTAATGAATGAATATAATATACAAGTTTCACTTTTTGAATGGAATTAGTGAAATAAATCAACTTTTTGATGATATTCTAATTATATGACCAGCACCTGTACACAGGAGAATACAGGTGCTGGTCATATAATTAGAATATCATCAAAAAGTTCATTTTTTTTATTATAAATTATTTTTAAAAATGAAACTTTCATAATATATTCTAGATTCCCTACATGTAAAGTAAAACATTTCAAAAGTTTTTTTTTAAATTTTGATGATTAGAGCGTACAGCTCATGAAAGTCCAAAATCCAGTATTTCAAAATATTAGAATATTTCCTAAGATCAATCAAAAAATGGATTTACAAAACAGAAAAGTTCAAGTTCTTTAAAGTATGTTCTTTTGTGCACTCAATACTTGATCGGCAGGACATATTACAGCAAATGACTTGCTCCTAGCACAAATTACTGCATCAGTGAAGTGTGGCATGGAAGTGATCAGCCTGTGGCACCGCTGAGGCACTATTGAGCCTTCAGATCATCTGTATATTGTTGGATCGAATGTTTCTCATCTCTCTCTTGAAAATATCCCATAGATTCAGGTAAGGCATGTTGGCTGGCCAATAAAGCACAGTAATATCATGGTCAGCAAACCACTTGGAAGTGGTTTTTGCACTGTGGGCAGGTGCTAAAGTCCTGCTGGAAAAGGAAATCAGCATCTCCATAAAGCTTGTCAGCAGATGGAAGCATAAAGTGCTCCAAAATCTCCTGGAAGATGGCTGCATTGACTTTGCACTTGATAAAACACAATGGACCAACACCAGCAGACGTCACGGCCCCCCCAAATCATTATTGACTTCAGAAACTTCACACTAGACTTCAAGCAGCTTGGATTCTGTGCCTCTCCAGTCTTCCTTCAGACTCTGGGACCATGATTTCAACATGAAATGCAAAATTTACTTTTATCTGAAAAGAGGACTTTCAACCACTGTTCACTGTCCAGTTCTTTTTCTCCTTAGCCCAGGTAAGATGCTTCTGACGTTGTCTCTGGTTCAGAAGTGGCTTGGTAGTCCTTTTCCTGAAGATGTCTAAGTGTGGTGACTCTTGATGCGCTGACTCCGGCTTCATTCTACTCATTGTGAAGCTCTCCCAAGTGTTTGAATCAGCTTTACTTGACAGTATTCTCAAGCTTGCGGTCATCCCTGTTGCTTGTGCACCTTTGCCTACCCAATTTCTTCCTTCCAGTCAACTTTGCATTTAATATGCTTTGATACATCACTCTGTAAACAGCCACCCCATTCAGTAATGACCTTCTGTGACTTACTCTCTTTGTGGAGGGTGTCAATGATTGTCTCCTGGACCATTGCCAAGTCAGCAGTCTTCCCCATTAGTGTGGTTTCAAAGAACAAAAGATACCCGGAATTTATACTGTAGGGATGGTCATTTAATGAAACTCAAATGTAAATATTCTAATATTTTGAGATACTGGATTTTGGACTTTCATTAGCTGTACGCTCTAATCAACAAATTTAAAAAAAAAAAAAAACTTTTGAAATGTTTTACTTTATATGTAGGGAATTTAGAATATATGAAAGTTTCATTTTTTAAAATAATTTACAATAAAAAAATGAACTTTTTCACGATATTCTAATTATATGACCAGCACCTGTACTAGGAGATAAATAAATGCTAACCACATTTCAAACAATGCAAAGCCTCCGCCTTGAAGGAACAAAGCAGTAATGGGGGCCTGGCAGGACAGGGTGACACCAGAGGGAATGAGGACCAAGGCGCAGCTGGAAGACCAGAAGTCCACAGTGAAACTAGGATGACAAGTGACCAAGGTGTAGCTTGAGGGATGAGGGAACCTGGTGAAGCATGAGTGATGGTGGACCATGGCAGAGCTGAGGGAGTGCAGAGCCAAGACTGAGCAAAAGGGCTGACAGACACAACATTAATACCAATCTTGTATATATGATTTTGCAAGCATTGCAATGTTGAATTTAATTTTTGATTATATTTATAGATTATAAGTTTGAATCTACTCACTGTATTTGAACTTATTTTTGATTGAAATGTATAAATCTGAATGTTTTGAAAACCTTATTTATAACCAATTGTAATTTTCATTTAGAATCAGCTTGTCACTGTGCAACACAGATATTACTAAATCCATCTTATTGTAAAGAGTAAGGTCCTTTCTGACAAAAAAAAGTAACTACAGAAAGTTGATGAGGTCTTTTAATATTGTTATATTTGTCTTAAGAACTGTGCTGAATAAGATTAAATACTTTTTTTTTTTTAATCACAGTGTAGGTTCTCATGGGAACTTTGTCTTTGTTGTCTTCACCACACAAACCCACACAAAACTAGATCAGATCAGGACTACACGGTCTGAATGCATTTCCTTTTCTCCTTTGTATGCTGTAAAGGCAGTTCTATACATGTCCTTTGAGTATAGACCTTAAAATGATGAATTGAATTGGAGAATTCCTTCTTGCAACTGTTGCTAAGCCTGATCTGTTTTAATTTGCATTTAGACATTCAGCTAGGAAGGTGTTCACAGGCAAACAGACCAATGATTTCTTGTGCTGAACAAAGTGGACACAGTAAATTTTCACAGTAGAAGTAGACACTCACCACACTTTTTTTCTTCACCACATGTTCTGTCAAAACAACCCCACATAATTAGCATTTGATCTGTGAACGTTTATCTTATCATAGCCTATTTGAATAAACACTTTTGCATGCTTTTTTCATCCTGCACTCCCCTGAATCTATGTACAGTGAAAATGGGCCATATAGTGTCTTTAAAGTATTGTATTTTTTTAAGGTAAACACCCTACATTAGATATACAGTTGTATGTTACCCAAAAACCACTATTCTGATTTAACAATAATCATTGATTTTGGTCAAATATAGGGGGCCCAAGTAATTATTGCCAGTTTCCAGTGCTCTGCACTCAGATCATACAGATCATTGTCTGCTGTTGAATAAGGTACATGGACGTCCTTTTAAGAGTACTGCCTCAGTAACAAGCTGCTGTACCCCTAAAAGTAAGATTTTTACACTTTTTTTTTTTTTTTTGAGTGTGTCTTATGTACAATAAATAAATAAATAAACACTAAGACATTATACAAAAATATCCACTGGAAAAACATGATGGTGAGTTCCTGTAGCTCAAACATTTGAACTTGGTGGCAGTAACACCAAGGCCATGGGTTTAATTCCCAGAATGCATAAAGTGATAAATGTAAGTGTCAGCCTCATAGCAGTGGTAAGCAGATGCATGACACAGATAATCCAAATATAAAGGTTTAATATACACAGGAGAATACTAGGAGATAAATAAATGCTAACCACACTTCAAAGATGAGAACTGACATTGAACTAAACAGATTATAATGCTGCGTTCACGCCACCTCGTATTTACTGGAATCAACACGTGATGTTATATTCGGAGCTGTTCACGTCTTTTGACTAGGAATTATGCGTTTCTATGGCACCACTATCAACACCTAAATGAATCTACAGCGGTCAGGAGGCACAGCGGCCACGTAGTACATGTGGGAGCTTTCAGAAAACTCCCAGCTTACAAGCTGTAATTACGAGCTCTACAAGGACGTGAACACTTTTTACGAGCCAGAATCTCGTAGTTACAGGAATTACGATACGGCGTGAACGCACCTTAAATACACACAAGTAATAAGGGGGACTAAATGAGACACAGGTGACAATAATCAGTAACTGTAATTCCTGGGTGGAGCCTGGGGGCCGACCGATAAAGATGGAGCTAGACAAGGTGGAGACCCCAGAGAAACTGAAAAGACAACGGCCCTGGACGACATTGCAGGCCCGAAAGTCCAAGGCAATGCCGTCGGCTTGAGGGAACGAAGCAGTAATGGGGGCCTGGCAGAACAGGGTGAGACCAGAGGGAATGAGGACCAAGGCACAGCTGGAATACCAGAAGTCCAAAGCGAAACTAGGATGACGAGTGATCAAGGTGTAGCTTAAGGGATGAGGGAACCTGGTGAAGCACGAGTGATGGCGGACCATGGCAGAGCTGAGGGAGTGCAGAGCCAAGGCGGAGCAGAAGGGCTTATAGGCAAAAAATGAATATCAATCTTTTATATATGATTATTCAAGCACTGCGATGTTTAATTTAATTTGATTATATTTAAAGATTATAAGTTTGAATCTACTCACTGTATTTTAACTTATTTTTGAATGAAATGTATAAATCTGAATGTTTTGAAAACCTTATTTATAACCAATTGTAATTTTCATTTAGTTGTCACTGTGCAACACAGATATTACTAAATCCATCTTAATAAGAACTGTGCTGAATAAGATTAAATACTTTTTTTTTTTAATCACAGTGTAGGTTCTCATGGGATCTTTGTCTTTGTTGTCTTCACCACAAAGTTAAACCACACAAAACTAGATCAGATCAGGACTACACGGTCTGAATGCATTTCCTTTTCTCCTTTGTATGCTGTAAAGGCAGTTCTATACATGTCCTTTGAGTATAGACCTTAAAATGATGAATTGAATTGGAGAATTCCTTCTTGCAACTATTGCTAAGCCTGATCTGTCTTAATTTGCATTTAGACATTCAGCTAGGAATGTGTTCACAGGCAAACAGACCAATGATTTCTTGTGCTGAACAAAGTGGACACAGTAAATTTTCACAGTAGAAGTAGACACTCGCCACACTTTTTTTCTTCACCACATGTTCTGTCAAAACAACCCCACATAATTAGCATTTGATCTGTGAACGTTTATCTTATCATAGCCTATTTGAATAAACACTTTTGCATGCTTTTTTCATCCTGCACTCCCCTGAATCTATGTACAGTGAAAATGGGCCATATACCGTCTTTAAAGTATTGTATTTTTTTAAGGTAAACACCCTACATTAGATATACAGTCGTATGTTACCCAAAAACCACTATTCTGATTTAACAATAATCATTGATTTTGGTCAAATATAGGGGGCCCAAGTAATTATTGCCAGTTTCCAGTGCTCTGCACTCAGATCATACAGATCATTGTCTGCTGTTGAATAAGGTACATGGATGTCCTTTTAAGAGTACTGCCTCAGTAACAAGCTGCTGTACCCCTAAAAGTAAATTTTTTACACTTTTTTTTTTTTTTTTTTTTTTTTTTTGGAGTGTGTCTTATGTACAATAAATAAATAAATAAACACTAAGACATTATACAAAAATATCCACTGGAAAAACATGATGGTGAGTTCCTGTAGCTCAAACATTTGAACTTGGTGGCAGTAACACCAAGGCCATGGGTTTAATTCCCAGAATGCATAAAGTGATAAATGTAAGTGTCAGCCTCATAGCAGTGGTAAGCAGATGCATGACACAGATAATCCAAATATAAAGGTCTAATATACACAGGAGAATACTAGGAGATAAATAAATGCTAACCACACTTCAAAGATGAGAACTGACATTGAACTGAACAGATTATAATGCTGCGTTCACGCCACCTCGTATTTACTGGAATCTTGAGATGACAACACGTGATGTTATATTCGGAGCTGTTCACGTCCTTTGACTGGGAATTATGCGTTTCTATGGCACCACTATCAACACCTAAATGAATCTACAGCGGTCAGGTGGCACAGCGGCCACGTAGTACATATGGGAGCTTTCAGAAAACTCCCAGCTTACAAGCTGTAATTACGAGCTCTACGAGGACGTGAACACTTTTTACGAGCCAGAATCTCGTAGTTACAGGAATTACGATACGGCGTGAACGCACCTTAAATACACACAAGTAATAAGGGGGACTAAATGAGACACAGGTGACAATAATCAGTAACTGTAATTCCTGGCTGGAGCCTGGGGGCCGACCGATAAAGATGGAGCTAGACAAGGTGGAGACCCCAGAGAAACTGAAAAGACAACGGCCCGGGACGACATTGCAGGCCCGAAAGTCCAAGGCAATGCCGTCGGCTTGAGGGAACGAAGCAGTAATGGGGGCCTGGCAGAACAGGGTGAGACCAGAGGGAATGAGGACCAAGGCACAGCTGGAATACCAGAAGTCCAAAGCGAAACTAGGATGACGAGTGATCAAGGTGTAGCTTGAGGGATGAGGGAACCTGGTGAAGCACGAGTGATGGCGGACCATGGCAGAGCTGAGGGAGTGCAGAGCCAAGGCGGAGCAGAAGGGCTTATAGGCAAAAAATGAATATCAATCTTTTATATATGATTATTCAAGCACTGCGATGTTTAATTTAATTTGATTATATTTAAAGATTATAAGTTTGAATCTATTCACTGTATTTTAACTTATTTTTGAATGAAATGTATAAATCTGAATGTTTTGAAAACCTTATTTATAACCAATTGTAATTTTCATTTAGAATCAGCTTGTCACTGTTCAAGTTTGTAAAAGAAGAAAAATTTTATAGACTGTCAGTGTACAGATTTAGAAAACAATCTTAGCACAAAATTAATATCAGTCGTGTATGATTGCAATGTTTAATTTAATTTGATATTAATATATGATAGTCTATTATATATTTAAAAATTATAACCAAAAGTTTGAATCTACTCACTGTATTTGAAATTGCAGTGATTAAAGAACATTAAAAAGGGGGGAAAATGGACTACAAAGAATATTTATTAATAAGCAATACAGACAAACCAACGCCCACATGAGGGCAACAAAATGCAGTTTTTCAAATGGAAAATAGAAAAAACTTTTTTAAATGGGTTACATTTTGACAGAATACACTCTTCCACTCTTTTTTTGCTCTAGTCGGATCATTTTGGAGAAGTGCTGAAGCAAATGGGTGTGAAAGATGGGGAAGGCATCAGCTTCAAACACTTCTGGAGCCTGATCCAGAACTTGGCCACAACCCAGCATGGTCTGCTGAGCCACGAGAATGCACCTTTCTGTTACTATGAGCCGCAGACTTCAGCTGCATCTCCCACTAAGATCTGGTCTCTCTGCATCTCTGCATTTATCTAGAACTACCCATCTCCAAACAAAACACTAACTTTCCTTCCTAAAGATTACAATAAATTGCTGTTAAAATAAACATCAAGATGTTATTACATAAATTGTTCATTTTTATTTATTTATTTATTTAATTTTTTCCACATTGTCAAGCATTACATTGATCGTCTCTCTTCCAATCAAGTATCAAGTAAATTGTAATGTTAACTAACTACCTAATATTCCATAATTGAACTGGAGTTCAGTTTGTTTTCACTTGCAACTAAAGTTACAGCTTCTCACACTATTATACTTTTAACATCAATTGAGTGTTTCTCAGTAAAAAAAAAAAAAAAAAAAAAAAAAAAAAATATATATATATATATATATATATATATGATCTGTGGATTTTCTTTTATTTTTTTCTTTTGTTATTTTTATTTATTTATTTATTTTTATTTTATTTTTTTGTGATAACACTACTGCCATAATAGTCTAAAGTATGTTCATTTTTACACGCAGACATGTACTGGGTGGTTTTGGCAAACAAAAACATCAACATCCAAAAACTTTTATTTATATTTTCTAATACTGTTTTGTATGGTTGTTTTGTATCTCAGGTTACGCATGACGCTGCGTCCGATAGGATCGCTTTGGGAACGCCCCCAGCTTGATTGTGTCTGATGCATGTATGTCAACTAGTCCAATGGCGAGAGTGAACGTCACCGGCGGGTGACGTCACGACCAGGAAAAGATAAATACACATCTGGAAAGACCGGCTTCAGCTTAAATTGCCGAAGCAAATCGATCACAGGGATGCAGGGAGTATGGCAACGCGACGCAGTGTCTCGTTCCCTCTCTCAGGGAACTACGGGTACATACATAACCTGAGACGTTCCCTTTCAAGGGATCTCGCGCTGTGTCCGATAGGATCGCTTTGGGAACAATATACCAAAACGCCATAATCCCAAAATACCTGTCTGTGTGAAACTATGGCACACTAAGACAGTAAAACTGCAGACCCTGGAGCCGCGTCCAGGTCAAGGTCATAGTACCTCACAAAAGTGAGAGGCGAGGACCAACCGGCTGCATCGCAGACTTCTTTAAGGGAAACTCACGAAATTAACGCCTTGGAGGACGCCATACTCCTGATTGAATGAGCTCTGACAGCTAAAGGACACTGCTGACCAGAGACCTCGTATGCAAGTGAAATAGCCTTGACTATCCACTTGCTTACCATATGTTTGGACGCAGGGCGACCCCTGTTATGCGGTCCAAAACACACAAACAGTTGATCTGCTTTCCTCCACAGGGCAGCTCTGTGGACGTATTTGTCCAATGCTCGCACTGGACACAAAAGATTCAACTTCTCCTTGAGTGGAGGAGAATGGAGGAGGACAGAAGGCCTGCAGCACTATAGGCCGAGGAACATTGATCAGAACCTTAGGAATATACCCAGGTTTAGGGTAAAGGAATGCTTTGACCATTCAAGACATGTAGGGGATACCGAAAGGGCCTGAAGGTCTCCTACTCTCTTTAGGGATAAAATGGCAAGAAGGAAGACAGTCTTTAGTGTCAGAAATGTATCTGAGACTGATTCAAGCGGCTCAAACGGAGCTGTAGATAAACCTTCTAAAACAATAGCCAAATCCCAAGCAGGGACCCTAGTGCGTGTTGCAGGCCTCAGCCTCTGGGTGCCACGAAGGAAATGAGTCATCAATGGGTTTTTCCCCACAGTAGTACCATCCACAGGGGCATGGTAGGCAAAAAAAGAGGAAACATACACTTTTAGTGTAGATGGGGTCAACCCGGATGAGAAACGACTTTGTAAGAACTCTAGTACTAAACCGATAGGGCAGTAGACTGGATCTAACTGTCACTCATGACACCAAGAAATTAAGAGTTTCCACTTCAGGGCATATAGTTTCCTTGTGGATGGAGCTCTGGAGTGAAGAATGGTCTCTACAACCTCAGTTGAGAGACCAGATTCTATGAGTTGGGCCCCCTCAGAGGCCAAACCCACAGGTTCCACATTTCTGGACGGGGATGAAGAATTGTGCCCCCGCCTGAGATAGTAGGTCCCTCCTGATCGGAATCCTCCAAGGTGAGCCATCGAGGAGAGTTACCAGGTCCGAAAACCATATTCGACTCGGCCAGTAAGGTGCTACTAGCAGTAGGCTTATCCCTTCCTGTCAAATTTTCTCCAGAACTCCCGGGAGGAGAACAACTGGGGGAAATGCGTACAGACGCAGCCTCGGCCACATCTGTACCATGGCATCCAGTCCTAGTGGAGCTGGATGTGTGAGGGAGAACCAAAGTGGACAGTGCGTTGTATCCTGAGACGCGAACAGATCCACTTACGCTTGGCCATAAATCTCTCATATGAGCTTCACCACCTCTGGGGGAAATCTCCATTCCCCTGGCCTCAGCCCCTGTCTCGACAGGATATCTGCTCCTATATTCTGGGTCCCCGGAATATAGATTGCTCTCAAGGAGAGCATCTTCCCCAGGGACCACAGGAGGATCTGGTGCGCCAGTTTGCATAGTGGACACGAACGCAGATCTCCCTGTCGATTTATGTAAGTGACCACCAACATGTTGTCTGTCCGGACAAGCACATGATGGCCCCTCAGGTCTGGGAGGAAATACTTCAACGCATTGAAGACCGCCATCATCTCCAGGTAATTTATGCGCCACCAAAGATGATGACTCCTCCAAAGACCTTGAGCTGAGCGGCCTTCCATTACCGCTCCCCAGCCCGTGAGAGAAGCGTCCGTTGTGAGAGTGACTCGACGACATCGGGCTCCTAACACAGGGCCCTGGGACAGGAACCAATTTTTCTTCCATATGACCAAGGCGTGGAGACACCGCCGCGTGATCTTGATCATACGAAGTGGGTTCCCCCTCGGGGAAAACCCTTTGGTCCTGAGCCACCACTGTAAGGGTCTCATGTACAGCAGGCCAAAAGGTATCACATTGGACGCAGCTGCCATCAGACCCAACAGTCTCTGAAACTGTTTACACTGTGCGTGACTGGCCTAGCTTCAGTTCTTTCACGGCTAATAGAATAGCAGTGATGCGAGCAGGTGAGAGACAAGCCCACATCGTCACTGAATCCCATACCACACCAAGCAAAGTAGTCCTCTGTACTGGAGAAAACACACTCTTCTTGGCATTCAATCTCAACCCCCATTTCTGAATATGAGCGAGGACGACATCTCGATGCCAAACTGCCATTTCCTCTGACTGTGCTAATATCAACCAGTCGTCTATGTAATTCAGAATGCGTATGCCCTGCAGCCTGAGCGAGGCCAGCGCTGCATCTACGCATTTCGTGAATGTGCGGGGTGAAAGAGCTAGGCCGAAAGGAAGAACCCGAAATTGGTACGCTTCACCCCCGAAAGCGAACCTCAGGAACTTCCTGTGCTGTGGGAGAATGGAGATATGGAAGTACGCGTCCTTTAGATCTATTGTGACAAACCAATCCTTTGGATTTGATTTGAGTCACGATTTGACTTATTGTCAACATCTTGAACTTTAGCTTTCATACTGCTCGATTCAGATGACGTAGATCTAAAATAGGCCGCAATCCCCCGTCCTTTCTTGGAACCAAGAAGTACCGGCTGTAAAACCCTGACTCTCTGTCGGCAACCGGGACCCGTTCTATAGCCTCCTTTGCTAACAAGGACTTTACTTCTTGCCTGCTCTGGAAGTACTGTTGTCTGAAGCACTCCTTTGTATACAGGTGCGCCGCACCAAAACTGAATTTTGTAACCTTTCTCTATAATCTGCAGGACCCAACATGAGATATTTGGAAGAGGTTTCCATTCTGCCAAAAAATCTATTAAGGGAACCAGCCTCTCAAGGCTGGCCTCTGGTGTATTGACAGCACATATTTGATGTAAATCTATCCTCCTCAGAGGATGCGAATGTGACGCAGCGTCGTGTGAACTCTGCATCACTAATTCGCTGGGAACCGCTGCGCCCCGAAGCACCAAGGGTGGTGGGGTTGGCAGAACGACCCCCTGAGGGCCACGACGTGGGACGGGCACCGTATACTGAGGTGAACACTGCTCCACCCCATGTGGGGCTGCCCTCAGAAGTCTGACACCACTGGCGTCAGGACTTCTTCTGCGCAGCCTTCTTAGTCTGAAGTATGACCCTCAGGTCCGTCTTCGGCTTTGAAGGCTTGGGCTGAGAGTGCCGTCCCGGCCCACCGTATCTCTGAGGTGGAGCACGAGAGGTGACACTCTCTTTCTGCTGTGCTTGATATGAGGAGCTATACGGCTGGGGTTGCTCACGCCCAGCAACCCCAGAGGATGGATGGCGGCGTGGAAGGTATTTCTCAAATACCTCCGCTTGCTTTTTGGCTTCTTGAAACCTGTTGACGACCGATGTTACAGCATCGCCGAACAGGCCAGATGGTGCAAGCGGGGCGTCGAGGACAAAGGGCCTGTCCTTTTCTTTCATATCAGACAGATTGAGCCACAGGTGCCTCTCCGTTGCCACCAAGGCTGCCATAGACCGCCCCACTGCTCTGGCGGTCTCCTTGGTGGTTCTCAGAGACAGATCTGTGGCTCGTGTTCTCGAACTGCGTCTGGGCCAATCCCCTCCCCACTATCCAAATCCTTCAGCAGGTCGGCTTGGTACGCTTGCAAAATGGCCATAGTAGGCAAGCACGCACCAGCCTGACCTGCTACCATATATGCTTTACCCACTAGCCCTGATGTAGCTTTTAGCGGCTTAGTGGGAAGCGTAGGGGCCTTCAGGGACGAACCCGGGGACAGATAGCTCGCGAGCGTCTGTTCAACCCGGGGCATCGCTCCATAGCCATACTCTTTCAGCCCCCTTATATCTGAGTAGTGCTTGATGTGAGGGCTGAAAAGTCTTGATGAGTATGGCTTCTTCCATGATCTAGCTAACTCATCATGTAGATCAGGGAAGAAAGGAAGGCCCCTTGGTGGAGATGATTTATTTGATGGTAGGAAACGCTCGTCAAACTTGCTTTTAGGACGAGCGCCCTGTTTCTCGGCTGGCCATTTAATATTCAACTTTGACACAGCGCGAGTGAACACCTCCACCAGCTTCTCATATTCTGGGGAAAGAGATGGCGAGTCTCCTTCCCCCATATCGACGCTCAGCACATCCAGCTCCTCAGAACTGGAGTGCTGAAGCGACAAGCCCTCTCCCTGGGCAGAAGAAGCCGCTGGGCGGGCTTCCGACACCAGAGAGGGGGTGATGGATCTACCAGGTGAGGGCTGAGAAAGGGCACTCGTGCCCGTCTGAAGCCCCGCTGATAAATCCATTTGCGAACCCCATGACATCTTTCTCCACACTGCCTCAGCAGCCGCGGGTCCAGAGCCATGAGGAACGCTGGCCTGCTCACTTTCCTCAAAAAGGGAAGAGGAAGCTTCTCACAATGCTCACATTCAGCCACCCATAAGGAAACGAGGGCAAGGAGGAGCACATGGTTTAAATGTCTGGTTTGCCATTATATATATATATATATATATATAAATTTTGAGCTGTACTATATCGGGACAGACAACAATAAATATAACAGACAGTTTCACACACAGAGCGCTTTGCTGAGGCAGAAAAGCTGAAGCCGGTCTCGCCGGATTTGTATTTATCCTTTCCTGGTCGTGACGTCACCCAGCCGTGACATTCACTCTCGCCATTGGACTAGTTGACAGATGTGAATCAAACGCAATCACGCTGGGGGCATTCCCAAAGCGTGACTATTGGACGCAGCGCGAGTTCCCTCGAAAGGGAACAATAACACCCTGAATTATTGTTTAATAAAATTCACATCAAACAACATTCCTTGTTTTGTTTTTGTTTTGTTTTTTGACTGAAATTTTTAAATCTCAATGTTTTTAAAACCTTATTTATAACCAATTGTAATTTTAATTTAAAGTCAGCTGTCACTGCAACACAAATATTACTAAATATGTCATGTAACTAATCAGGTCTTTTAATATTGTTATTTCTGTCTTAAGAACTGTGCTGAATAAGGTTACATGTAAATACTTCTTTTTTTTATTTTTTTTATTTTTATCACAGTGTAAGTTTTCATGAGAACCAAGTTATAACCTCACAAAACTAGATCAGGACTACACAGACCAAGTATGAAATCATTTCCTTTTCTCCTGTATTGTAAAATGCCTATATGCTGTAAAGGCATTTCTACACTTGAGTATAGACCTTAAGATGATTAATTGAGGCCCAGAGAATTTTTTCTTGCAACTGTTGCCAAGTCTGATCTGTCTTAATGTGGATTTAGACATTCAGCTAGGAAGGTGGTCGCAAGTGAACAGACCAATGATTTCTTAATTTAGCACTGTGCTTAACAAATACACCACAGCAAATATTCACATTAGGGGTAAACACAACACTTTTTTTCTTCATCACATATTCTGTCAAAGCAATCCCACATAATTAGCATTTGGTCTGTGAACATTTATCTTATCATAGCCTATTTGAAACACTTACCCTACATAATACAGTAATACATTTTTCCAAAACCACTATTCTGATTAAACAATAATCATTCATTTTGGTCAAATATATCAAAATATTAATTATTGGTTTACAATGTAAAATAAAATATTTTACACATTTTTTTGAGTGTTGTATGTAAAAAAAAAAAAAAAAAAAAAAAAAACGCTAAAATATTTTTCAAAATGTCTACTTCTGTGTAAAGACATGTGAAAAAACATAAGGGTAAGTTCCCGTTGAGTTCCTGTAGCTCAAACAATAACATGGTGGCAGTAACACCAAGGCCATGGGTTTACAGTGGTGGTCAGAATTATTGGCACCCTTGGTAAATATGATCAAAGATGATTATAAAAATAAATCTGCATTGTTTATCCTTCACTGAAGGAAAAGAATTGAAAGTGGGGGGGGGGGAATCACATTATGAAATAAATGTTTTTCTCCAAAACAGGTTGGCCACAATTATTTGCACCCCCAGAATTTTTTATGAGTAAAATATCTCTGAAGTATATTCCCATTCATATTTACATTTTTTTTTAGCACACCAGGGTAATCATGAACATGAAATTGTCCAGCCATGACTTCCTGTTCCACAGGAGTATAAACATGAGGAAACACAAAGGCCAAATTCCCTTAATCATTCATCACAATGAGAAAAACCAAAGAATATAGTTCTGATGTGCAGCAAAAGATTGTTGAACTTCACAAAATAGAAAATGGCTGTAAGAAAATAGTTAAAGCATTGAAAATCCCCATTTTCACTATCAGGGCAATAATTAAGAAGTTCCAATCAACTAAAGATGTTACAAATCTGCCTGGAAGAGGACGTGTGTCTAAATCGTCCTAATGCGTGGTAAGGAGGAAAGTTTGAGTGACCAAAGGCTCTCCAAGGATTACAGCTGGAGAATTGCATAGATTAGTTGAGCCTTGAGTCTCAGAAAGCCTAAAGAAAATTATCAAACAGCACCTACATCCCCACAAGTTGTTTGGGAGGGTTACAAGAAAAACCCTCTGCTCTCATCTAGAAACAATATCCAGCATATTCAGTTGTCAGACAAGACTGGAACTTCAAACAGGACCGCCTTCCATGGTCAGATGAAACTAAAAAAATAACTTTTTGGCAGCAAACCCACCAGATGGGTTTGGTGCACACATGGATAAAAAGTACCCCATGTCCAGGGTTAAATATACTGCTGGATCTTTAATGTTGTGGGCCTATTTTTCTGCTGGAGGTCCTGGACATCTTGTTCAGATACTTGGTATCATGGATTCTATCAAATACCAACAGATAAAAAATCAAAACCTGACCACTTCTGCTAGAAATCCAATAATGGGCCGTAGTTGGATCTTCTATCAGGACAATGATCCAAAACAAACATCAAAACCAACACAAAAATGTGTCACTAAGCACAAAATGAAGCTTCTGCCATGGCCATCCCAGTTCCCTGACCTGAACCCTAAAGAAAATGAGTGGAGTGAACTGAAGAGAAGAAGCACCAACATGGAGCTGGGAATCTGAAGGATCTGTAGAGATTCTGTATGAAGGAATGGTCTCTGATCTCTTGTCAGATGTTCTCCAAACTCATCAGGCATTATAGGTGAAGACTCAGAGCTGTTATCTTGGCAGAAGGAGGTTGCAAAAAGTATTGAATAAAAGGGTGCCGATAATTGTGGCCAACGTGTTTTGGAGAAAAACATTTATTTCATAATGTGATTTTCCGCCCACTTTCAATTCTTTTCCTTCAATGCAAGGTTAGATTTTTGCTAATTTTATTAATTAAAGATCAAAAGGATAAACAATGCAGATTTATTTTTATAGTCATCTTTGATCATATTTACCAAGGGTGCCAATAATTCTGACCACCACTGTAATTCCCAGAATGCATGAATTGATACATGTAAGTGTCAGCATTATAGCAGTGGTAAGCAGACGCATGACACAGATAATCCTAAAATAGAGTCTAATATACACAGGAGAATACTAGGAGATAAATAAATGCTAACCCACGCCTGTTTCTGCCATGGATCACCTCATTGGGCTGCTTCAGGACGGCCGTTCACTGGAGAGGTATGTGGAGGAGTTTGTTGAGTTGGCTTATGTGACGAATTGGCCAGATGCTTGTTTAAACGCCCTCTTTCTGGAGGGGCTGGACGAGAGCACGATCCGTTTTGATGAAACTGCCGATCATTTATCCTTAGTCGATAAGGATATCGAAGAGGTTCCGGATATAGCGTGCATTTCTCGTTCAATTCCTCCAGAAACACGGGCGGCCTGGCCAGTTCGTCGGCCTCCATCTTCCTCCGCATGCCCCTCCAGTGAGCTTTTCCCCTGTGTTCTGCCAGACCCACAACCCTCTGCTGGGTCCAGACGACCAAGGAGAAGGAGGAGGAAGACCAAGCCGGCCAAGTTCCCTGAGTTTTCTGCCCCCGTGCAGCCCAAGTTTCCTGAGTTTTCTGCCTCCGAGCAGCCCAAGTTTCCTGAGTTTTCTGCCCCCGTGCAGCCCAAGTTTCCTGAGTTTTCTGCCCCCGTGCAGTCCAAGTTCCCTGAGTTTTCTGCCTCCGTGCAGCCCAAGTTTCCTGAGTTTTCAGCCTCCGAGCAGCCAAAGTTCCCTGAGTTGTCTGTCTCCGAGCAGCCCAAGTTCCCTGAGTTTTCTGCCCCCGTGCAGTCCAAGTTCCCTGAGTTTTCTGCCTCCAAGCAGCCCAAGTTCCCTGAGTTTTCTGCCTCCGTGCAGCCCAAGTTTCCTGAGTTTTCTGCCTCCATGCAGCCCAAGTTCCCTAAGTTTCCTGCTGTTGAGCCCGCTCCAGTTCCAGTGGGGCTTTTAATTGAATTTGAGGGGATGAACTGGACCCCATTTCCAGGCCCCGCTCCCAGCTCCGCCAAGCCAGCCCCAAGTGCTGCCGAGCCAGCCGCCGCCGCCGAACCAGCCGCCGCCGCTGCTCCAGCCGCTGCCGCCGAGCCAGCCGCTCCAGCCGCCGCCGCCGAGCCTGCTCCAGCTCCAGCCGCCGCCGCCGAGCCCGCTCCAAATGCCGCTGAACCCACTCCAGTAGCCCACGAGCCCTTCGAATCCCTGAGTCTCCCAAAGAATTTTTTTTGGGGGGGGAAGGGTACCAGTGGGTGGGAAAGATGGGGGTGGGCTCAGAGACCCGCCATGGCCGCCCTCAGCTCCAGACCTGCCGTGGCCGCCTACGGCCCCTGACCCGCCATGGCCGCCCTCAGCTCCAGACCTGCCGTGGCCGCCTACGGCCCCTGACCCGCCATGGTCGCCCTCAGCTCCAGACCTGCCGTGACGGCCTGAGGTCCTAGACCCGCCCTGGAGACCTCTGCATCCCCGCACCTGCCTGTAGGTCTCCAGGGCGCCCACCCCCCACTCCCCGATGTACCATCTGAGGCGCGAGGACACGCCTACCGGGGAGAGGGAGGTAATGTTACATTCACGCCTTCCCGAACTCTAGTTCCCAGCATCCTCCTGTTCCGTGCACCTGTCTTCACTCCAATCATCAGTCTTCCCGCCATCTCCCCGGATTCCCTGCACCTGTTGTTCCTCGTCAGCACTCCCTTTAAGTTGGACACTTTCCCTGCACTCCTGGTCTGTTCTATTGTTTGCTACACCGTGTATGTTGTTCGTGTGTTCTGGTAGTGTTAATAAAACGTCTGTATTGTGGATCTCCGTACTCGCCTCATCCTTTCAGCATACATCCGGTAACAACTTCATAATATTAAAGTTGAACGACTGTAGTCACATGAACTCTTTTAATATGTTTTCAGTAGCTTTATGGGCATTGAAAAATGGAGTGTTATTGCTGGCAATGCAGGCCTCACTGAGCCATCAGATTTTATCAAAAATATCTTAATTTGTGTTCCGAAGATGAACGAAGGTCTTACGGGTGTGGAACGACATGAGGGTGAGTAATTAATGACAGAATTTTCATTTTTCATTTTCATTTTCAACTAACCCTAAGGGGGACTAAACGAGACACAGGTGACAATAATCAGTAACTGGAATTCCTAGGTGGAGCCTGGGGGCTGACTGATAAAGATGGAGCTGGACAAAGTGGAGACCCCAGAGAAACCAAAAAGACAACCGCCTGGGAAGACATCGCAGGCCAGGGAGTCCAAGGCAATGCCTCCGGCTTGAGGGACCGAAGCAGTAATGGGGGCCTGGCAGAACAGGGTGAGACCAGAGGGAATGAGGACCAAGGCGCACTGGAAGCCTAGAAGTCCACAGCGAAGAATGACGAGTGACCAAGGTGTAGCTTGAGGGATGAGGGAACCTGGTGAAGCACGAGTGATGGCGGACCACGGCAGAGCTGAGGGAGTGCAGAGCCAAGACTGAGCAAAAGAGCTGACAGGCACAACATTAATACCAATCTTGTATATATGATTATTCAAGTATTGCAATGTTTAATTTGACTTTTGATTATATTTAAAGATAATAAGTTTGAATCTACTTACTGTATTTAAAGTTCTTTTTGATTCAAATGTATGAATGTTTTAAAAACCTTATTTATAACCAATTGTAATTTTCATTTAGAATAAAGAGTAAGTTCCTACAAAAAGTCGATGTGTTTTTTTTAATATTGTTGTATCTGTCTTAAGAACTGTGCTGAATAAGATTAAATACTTTTTTTAAATTTAAAAAAAAAAAAAAAAAAACTTTTTATCACAGTGTAGGCTCTCATGGAAACTTTGTCTTCACCACAAAGTTAAACCACACAAAACTAGATCAGATCAGGACTACACAGTCTGAATGCATTTCCTTTTCTCTTGTATTGTAAAATGCCTATATGCTGTAGAGGCAGTTCAACACTTGTCCTTTGAGTATAGACCTTAAAATGATCAATTGAATTGGAGGATTCCTTCTTGCAACTGTTGCTAAGCCTGATCTGTCTTAATTTGCATTTAGACATTCAGCTAGAAAGGTGGTCACAGGCAAACAGGCCAATGATTTCTTGTGCTGAACAAATTCACCACAGTAAATTTTCACAGTAGGAGTAGATTTTTTTTTCTTCACCACATATTCTGCCAAAACAACCCCACATAATTAGCATTTGATCTGTGAACGTTTATCTTATCATAGCCTATTTGAATAAACACTTTTGCATGTTTTTTTTATCATCCTGCACTCGCCTAAATCTATGTACAGTGAAAATGAGACATATATACTGTCTTTAATTTTTAAATTAATGTGTTTTTTAAGGTAAACACCCTACATTAGAAATACAGTAGTACATTGCAACAACCACTCTTCTGATTGAACAATAATCATTGATTTTGGTCAAATATTGTAATGGAGGGTCGGCAGAGCGGGGATCCATTTGCAAGCTTTATTAAGAACAGTATTTACACAGGTAGACAGGGGCAAAGGCAGGAACATAAACAGGGACAGGCAATGGTCGAGGCAGGCGGCAGACAAACAGAATCAGGGTACAGGCAAGGATCAGGGCAGGCAGCAAACAATCACAGTCCAGGAAACAGGCAAAGATCAGGGCAGGCAGCAGAGAATCACAAAGAATAACAATCCAACCGGAAACCAGGAAACAGTCCACAAGAAAACGCTCAGTAATGATCACAACAGCAAATCAAGACTTCGCAATGAGGTGGTGTGTGTGTAAGTCCTTTATAGTCCAGGTAGTGTGCTAAGCTGTATGTGGCAACTGGTGATTGGTGTGGAGTGTGCATGTGATTGGCAAGGAGGATTATGGGAAATGGAGTCCAGGAACTGACAGGAACAGACAGTGATCGTGACATAACGCCCCAATTCCAGAAGGCGCGTCCTCGCGGCGTAAATGGCACAGATAGGGAGGGGGGGTGGGTACATTGGAGACCTGTTGGCAGACGGGAACGGGGTCTCCAATGCAGGTCCAGGAACTCGGGCAGCCACGGCGGGTCAGGTGCCACGGGCAGCCACGGCGGGTCAGGTGCCACGGGCAGCCACGGCGGGTCAGGAGTGTCGGGAGGCCACGGCGGGTCAGGTAGCTTGGGCGCCCACGGCGGGTCAGGTGGCTTGGGCAACCACGGCAGGTCAGGTGGCTTGGGCGACCACGGCAGGTCAGGTGGCTTGGGCGACCACGGCAGGTCAGGGTCCGTAGCTGGCCACAGCAGTTCACAGGCGGTTGAAGGCCGTGGGCGTGTAAGGTCCCCACCCGCAAGCTCAAGCAATTCGGAGGCCGCTGATGATCGCGGCCGTGCAGGGTCCCCACCCACAAGCTCCCCACCCTCAGGTATATGGCCCCCCCCAAAAAAGTTCTTGGGGAATTCAACGGAGGCCGTGGCGGTTTCGTGGGTAAGGAGCTCGGGTGGCGCCGGCAGGGCGAGGAGCTCGGCGCCGGCCTCCATGGCCGTATCAGGAAGAGCGGATTGCTCTGGGACGGCAGCGGGCTGCTCTGGGACGGCAGCGGGCTGCTCTGGGACGGCCTCCGGGCCTGCAGCGGGCTCTGGGAAGGCCTCCGGGCCTTGAGGGCTGGAGGAAGCCTTCTTCCTCCTCCTCCTCCGTTTGCATAGTTGAGGCGGTGGCTCTGTGCCTACCTCCTCGGTGGGCGCTGCAGCGGGCTCACGGGGTGGAGCGGACTCACTGGCTGGGACGACCCCTATGTTCCCAGACACTGGCGGGGCGGCCATCTTGCCCGTGGGCACTGGCAAAGCGGCCATCTTGTCCATAGCATCCCGAGAGTTTGAATGCGTAGCAACCGGCGAGCTTGAGTGCGTCGCAACCGGCGAGCTTGAGTGCGTCGCAACCGGCGAGCTTGAGGGCGTCGCAACCGGCGAGCTTGAGGGCGTCGCAACCGGCGAGCTTGAGTGCGTAGCAACCGGCGAGCTTGAAAGCGTCGCAACCGGCGAGCTTGAGTGCGTAGCAACCGGCGAGCCTGAGTGCGTAGCAACCGGCGAGCCTGCGTGCGTAGCAACCGGCGGCTTTGAGTGCGTTGCAACCGGCGGGCTTGAGTGCGAGGCGGCCGGCGGAGGTTTAGGAATGCCAGCCGCTCGTGCTGAAGTCAGCGGTGGATCAGCCAAACTGGAACGCAACCCTCTCCGCTTCCGGACAGATCCAGAGACGTGACGTGATTCTAGACGGTCAACGGAGATTTGACTTGGCTCCGGAAGATCAGCGGAGACATGATGTGATGATGTTGTGGCCGCCATTTTATGAATGCTCTCCGTAGAGGCAGCTATTACATGAGGGGAAAGCTAGAGCCACTCATCTGTAATGCCAGATCTATATATTGTTCTAGCGTCCCATCAGGGTCATGCAATGGCATGATGGAACGGAGCGGATCAGACAGTCCCCCGCGAAAGAATATCATGAGGCATACAGTGTCAAAGGTGGTTAAGTGTGCCAGTTCAATAAAGTCCTTGACATAGTCCTCTACCGTTCTGTCTCCTTGACGGAGACACATTAACTGGACGGATGGACTCATGTTAGCTGAGACAGGAACACTCACGGTAGCTGCTGGATCTTGTGTTGGCGAAGTCTTCTGTAATGGAGGGTCGGCAGAGCGGGGATCCATTTGCAAGCGATCACAATGATCACAACAGCAAATCAAGACTTCGCAATGAGGTGGTGTGTGTGTAAGTCCTTTATAGTCCAGGTAGTGTGCTAAGCTGTATGTGGCAACTGGTGATTGGTGTGGAGTGTGCATGTGATTGGCAAGGAGGATTATGGGAAATGGAGTCCAGGAACTGACAGGAACAGACAGTGATCGTGACAAATATAGGGGGCCCAAGTAATTATTGCCAGTTTCCAGAAGCGAACAGACCAATGATTTCTTAATTCAGTACTGTGCTGAACAAATACACCACAGCAAATTTTCACATTAGGAGTAAACACAACACTTTTTTTTTCTTTACCACATATTCTGTCAAAACAACCCCACAGAATTAGCTTTTTGTCTGTGAAAGTTTATCTGATCATAGCCTATTTGAATAAACACTTACCCTACATTATACAGTAGTACATTGTTCCAAAACCACTATTCTGATTGAACAATAATCATTGATTTTGGTCAAATATATCAAAATATAAATTATTGCGTTTCCAGTGCAATACATGCATTTATTCATAACCTTTCATTTTCCAAAATGGGGAAAGCTCTGCATCCTGATTATACAGACCATCGTTTGCTGTTGAATAATAATGGATATCACCTGAGTGTATTGTATGTACAAATAAATAAATAAATAAAATACTAAGACATTCTACAAAATATCTACTTTGGTATAAAGTCATGTGAGAAAACATGAGGGCGACTTCCTGTTGTGTTCCTGTCGAAAGTGGTAGCAGTAACAAAAAATTCATGGGTTTAATTCCCAGAATGCATTAAGTGATCAATTGTATTTCTTGAATGCAATATAAGTGGACCAGAAGTACACAGTGAAACCAGGACGACTAGTGACCAAGGTGTAGCTGGAAGGATGAGGGAACCTGATGAAGCCGAATTATGGTGGACCACGGCAGGGACGAGGGAGTGCAGAGCCAAGGCCGAGCCTAAGGGATGACTGGTCAAGGTGGAGACAGGCCTGGAGGCCTGAGGTATAGCCAGGGGATCCGCCTCACAAAGCCTAAGGCCCGAGGCAAATCTGGAGAGCTGGAGGGAGTCAGAGGTAAGGGGGGATCTGAGGAGCTGCAAAGTACTAATTCAGATCATCTAATGTGTTACTTGGAGTGAGTTCAGGGGTGGAGACAATGGTGGGAGCTGGCTAATTAATAAGCCACTGCTCTTCAACTTGCTCAGGAGTGAAATGACCCCACGGCGCAGACTCTGAGATGGATCTGGTTGTGGGCTCCAGCCTCGGGATGGAGATGGCTTCCGACTCTAACTCCGGGATGAAAGCATTGACTGGCTGTGGCTTCATGGTTGGAGTGGGGCTCTAACATGTGATTCGTGGCAGGCATTGGCAGTTGGGCTCTGGCTCTGTGGCGGACTCAGGCTCTGTGGCGGACTCGGGCATCAACATTAGGTCTGCGCCGGAGGATCTCTCATGACCTCAATGAACCCTGTCCGGAGGGGGCAGTGAAATGGCTGCAGGAGATGAAGGTGCCGGGAGTCAGAGATGATCTTGTTGGTTCTTCTGTCAGTATAACTCAGACACAAGAATGAGATGAGAGTTTAGAAGACAAAAATGGTAAATTTTATTGAAATGCTGCAAGAACAGTGAAGAGCAGGCAAGTAATAACTTTTAGTAGAGAGGCACAAACAGTATGGCCCACCCTTCTTTCCCCCCGTGGAACTCATTTGCATAATCTAAAGCACACATTTAGAACAACGTCTTTAAAGATTTAACAGTGCATTACTCCCTTTCCAAACCACCGTCAGAATACCTTAGGCAATGTTCTGAACAAACAGAATCCAAACATGATGGAAAAAGTTAAACTGTCATGCATTTATTCATTTGTATGTTAATAGCTGAATTTGTTGCACTACAAATAGCTGTCACTGAGAATACTAATGTCTCTGAATAAGAATGAAATGGATGCGCTGTAGTTTACATCCATTTTAAGGTTTCCAAACATGGTTATGAATGGATTTGGATGAGTTCTTGTGGCATCTCTGTTTCAGCCACCAATCTTCTGAGTTACCTTCATCTGATTGATTTTTGAAGGCAGCATAGATATATCCTTTGCTGCCCTTTATATCAATCCTGTGCGTTCCATTCCGTGACAGTTAAGTGTTGCGTTTGGTGGTCAGTTTGTGTGTAAATGTATGTTTTTGACCAACGTTTTACACTTTTAGTATCATTTATAGTGAGAAATTACTATTGTAGTAATTAAATATTTGCTCTATTAAATATTAATTAAATATCAGTTTCCACCAAAGCTCTTTTTATTTTGCTGTAGATCATGAAACCATTATGCTGCCTCAGAAGTCTGTCCAAAATCAGTTTCACAAGTTTACACTTACATATAATTAAGTAGAGTAAAGGTTATGCGTATTTGGTGTGCTGTTCAGGGAGAGGGCTCCAAGCTCGGAATTTTGGCCTGAACCCAGAGTACTCCCCCGGGTTGTGATAAGAATAGTTTGGACTAGAAGTGAGGAGATGGGGTGGTGGAGGGACGCTGATAAACTGTCAACGAACGTAAGTAAGTCTGCTGTATATACTGCCCTACAAAGGCAAAAGGCAGTAACTTCATTTTTGGTCAAAAATTAGTTATTAATATTTTTGGGACATTCAAGGCCTCTTTTATCATGTGGATAAGTATCTTGAGTCAATTCTTTTGTTTTTCGAGAAAATAATGGATTGTCTTAACAGTAACTTCCAAAAGCCCAGGAGAAACCAAGGCAGAATACCGCAACACCAGTTACCACTCTTTGCCTTTGTTTTGGAATGCTCAAATTGAGTTAGGGTACTCTGCTATTGTTGTTTAGAAGTTACTGTCCAGCCTGGAGCTATGGTATTCTGTTTGACTGCCCGTTAAAGACTGGTGCATTTAAATTACGGTGTAGCCTGTGTCATACACCTGTCACTAAAGCACATCAGACATAGAGAACTAAATAAAAGTGTAGATAAAATAAATAGCACCCCTGGAGACCTGAAAGCAGCAGGGGAGGAGCTTCTGGAATGCCGCTCGTGAGGGCAGGAAGCATTTATCAAGTTTGCTTTTTGGATGAATGTCCTGTTCTCAGTTGGCCAGTCGATGTTTAATCTGAATCTGTGTTCCGAAGAAGAAAGAAGGTCTTACGGGTTTGGAACGTCTGGAAGGTCTTATGGGTTGATGATGGTTTCCCTCATCAATTACTCTCAGTATAAAACCACACTCCTCGTCCACCCACTTTGTCTCGTCTCATTTGAGTGAAGGACACCTTATATGTTCTCTCCAAGTTTCAAAGATTATTCTATGTAGAATTGCCAGAATTTCTTCAACAGCTTCCTGTTCCCAACTGTCTCCAGAGTCTTCTGTCCTGTGTACTTATGAAACTCTTACTTACCTTTTCCAACGACGAGGTGTGTGCTCCTTCACTCCATCCATCCGGAATCTCCAAACCACCTGCAAAACTGTATCAGTCAGTACCATTCATTATTCATCCACAAACTGTTTTTCAGTCTGCATATACTCACCTGCATTGCCAATTGTTAATTTCTGTCAATAAACCAACATATTCATTAATCCTTGTCTTGAGTTTACTATTCTGTAACATTGTGTATTCATACTTGTACTGATTACATCCTCTGATAACAACAACCCATACCATTTAGCATGTATAGTGTTTGCGTCCAGATAAAGAAAAATGTTCTGGCAACAGTGCGAGACACAACCTCCACCAGTTCCTCATACGCAGGAGAGTGAGGTGGCAAATCCTCAACATCTCCTGTATCCTCAGAGCTGGATATGTGCAGCATTGGTGCCTCACTCAGTATGGAAGGAACTGCAGGGCTGAGTTAAGGCAGGGCCCATCTCAAACCCCTCTGACAGATCCATTTGCAAACCCCACGATCTAGATTGCCGCTGTGCCTCGGCAGCAGCAGGACCCGAACCAAGAAGAACCTGAGCTTGAGCGCCCTCCTCGAAGAGCACCAGGTGGGAACTGCTCACGATGTACACAGCCAGCACCCTCGAGCGCTGACTGTGCAAGCTCCATACCCAAACAAACACCCGTAATGAAACGAGGGCAGTGAAGAACACACGGTCTAAACTGCAGCTGTTTACTCGCCATTTTTATATGTATGACAAATGATTTCACATAGAGAGCTTGCTGAAGACACAGAAGCAGATGCTGCACTAATTTCAGCATGCTTTATAGATTCCTGGTCTGTGACGTCACGTGCCTCTGACGTCTTGTCACATCATTCGCCTGATTTCACACGCAGAGCGTTCCCACAGCATCATTCGACGCAGTGCGAATTCCCTTGAAAGGGAAACTCCCACAGTTGATTTAATGCTTAATCTCTTTCATGGTGAATCATTACAGTTTCTAGTTTAGTTCATTTTTATCCTTTGTATAGTTTGATCTTTATTTCGTCAGTTCCTTGTCTGGTTTTTGGTCTTCCTGAGGTCGACCTCCCAGCAATACTGGGTAATGGCAGCTAGTAGATGCTTGAAATCAGGTAGCTGGCCTTAGCAGGCCTCCTTGAGAGTGAGTACACATCCTAGCTTGGCTCAAGTGGAGCCTCTGGGAGCCCCATTGGCTCTAGCCTACAGCCTGGTTTACCTATCAGGGCAAGCTTGGTACTCCCCTCATCTGAGGGTTGTTTTAGAGTGCTTAGCTCCCTAAGTTTGGTCAGACGGTTGAAAGCCTCTCACGAGGCTTCCCAGTTAGATCAGCCCTTAGGCTGGGAGCACTCCCCTCACTAGGGTCACTTTAGAGTGCACAGCCTCCTCAGTGCTTTGAAAAATAAGCACTCTGTAGATCCTAGGATTGAGCAGAATAACTCTTCTTGTTTGCAAGGGTTGAAAAGCGCTGTGCTGAGTCCCGTTCTCCACAATGCCTGTCTCTATGATCTGGTCTGAATTGGTTTACTGCCATTTTGCAGTTCCTCTTTCCAGAGGTTTCTTTGAGAGGCAAGTTTAATCTAGAGACTCTGTTTTTAAGAAACAGGATCGCACCTTGATGATGTCATAGGCTGTCATGATAGTGATTTGATAAGCATGTCAGACACCGGTTCACGTGTCACCGGTTCAATCTACATGCTATAGTGTCTAAAAGTTTGTAGTAATTTCCCGCTTAATAATCGCAAAACCTGCGGGAATGTGTAGAATTATGCGCAATACATGCAATCCCACACCGAAATTCAGGTCCTGATTATATTGAGGTGTTTTGCAGATTCAGTGTAGTGCAGGGGTTCCCAAACACATTTCAGGAGCTTCCCCAACACTGCATGTCTTCACCTGATTCAGATCATCAGCTCATTAGTCGAGACTCCAAGACCTGAAATGGGTGTGTCAGACAAAGGAGACATGCAAAATGTGCAGTGTTGGGGAGGCTCCAGGAATGTGTTTGGGAACCCCTGGTGTAGTGGATTGTGATTTATTGCAACTTCAGCAACGTCTGCTGCTGCCTTACATTTGCGAAACAACTGATGCGTGATCACACTGAATCAGCTTCAGTTTGCAAGTGCTTTCGGTGTGAGAGTGCAAAACTTTCAGTGCCTTCAGCCCTCCACTTTGATTGGCCGGACTAGCAACTCCCAACAAATCAGGTGGGCAGTGGGCGGACCTTGCTCTAGGCCACAGAGTGGTGAGTTCTGACAGAGGTGGCTGCATCAGAGCCACATAGCGCATTTCAAAATTAAATTATTTTATCTGCAAACCAGTTTTGAAAATTTGAGTGAATAACATTTATGCTTGGTTACTGAAAAAACAAAAAATGTAAGTTACTGAAATAAGGCCACAAAACAAATGTGTCCACAAGACTTTTGACTAATGGATCTTGTAGACTAGAGTTTTTGTTTCAAAATGATATGAAAATCATCCTGCCTACTCATTCACAAAAACAATATATTGATTTAAATTTTGGGAGACACTTTTTGTTTAGAAGGACAATATGCGTGGAGACATGAATAATCCTGAATAATGCTGTGACTCACACCAGAGGAGACAGAGACCCGCATAACGAGCCTTTCAGTCAGGTATGTGAGAGGGAAGAAAGAACATAAGGACAAAGTAGTAGTTTATTTTGTAGTTTATTTAGAATATAGTTAACAATATAAATGAAAGTCAAAGGCACATTTTGAGAACACAGTTATACCTGGAAATAAATCCTGTTCATAGATATAAGTGAACATCGCATACCTGGCATGTCCAAGGTGTTTGGTGTTTCTATGCACTGGAGAAAAATAACACTTTCCTGCTTCCAGTCAGTGATCTCACCATCATACTCATGCAGAATTTGTCCAATGTTGGCCAATATCTGGTCACTATGATTCTCAAATCTGTGAGATAAAAGAAAAAAACATCTGTGAGCATGCTGAAAATAGGATCATAGCAACTATTATTGTTAATATAATGTCCACTCTTAACAGAAAACATGATTTTTTTTTTTTTTTTTATTTCATGCATGCACGTATTATTGCATATCATGTGAATTTTGTATAGGCCTATTTTAAATTATATATAGTACCATTCAAAAGATTGGACACAAAAACATCAATCAATGTTTTTGAAAGAAGTTTCATGCTCATCAAGCCTGGATTTATTTGATCAAAAATACAGAAAAAAAAACAATGTTCTGAAATATTACTACAATTTAAAATAATGTTTTTCTACTTGAATATGCTTTAAAATATAATTTATTTCTGTGATGCAAAGCTAAATTTTCATCATTTATTGTGAACAAAAGCTTAATTATTACTTTTTGAGCCCCCCTAATGGTAAAATCCTAGAATCACCTCTGGCCTTTGTGTTTCCTCATATTTATACTCCTTTGGAACAAGAAGTCATGGCTGGACAATTTGAGTCAGTGTTTGAAATAGAAGCGCTGCACAGCTTTCACTGCATCAACTGTATACGAGACTGACAGGGTAGAGAAAAATTGTTGAAAAATTATTGAAGTCATTATTTTTGTTTTGTTTTTGCGCACAAAAAGTATTCTTGTCGCTTCAAAACATTAAGATTGAACCACTGTAGTCACATAGACTATTTTAATAATGTCTTTAACACCTTTCTGGACCTTGAATGACGGTAATTACATTGCTTTCTATAGGGGATATAAACACCTTGGATTTCATCAAAAATATCTTAATTTGTGTTCCGAAGAAGAAAGTCTTACGGGTTTGGAACGTCTGGAAGGTCTTATGGGTTGATGATGGTTTCCCTCATCAATCACTCTCAGTATAAAACCACACTCCTCGTCCACCCACTTTGTCTCGTCTCATTTGAGTGAAGGACACCATATATGTTCTCTCCAAGTTTCAAAGATTATTCTATGTAGAATTGCCAGAAGTTCTCCAACAGCTTCCTGTTCCCAACTGTCTCCAGAGTCTTCTGTCCTGTGTACTTATGAAACTGTTACTTACCTTTTCCAACGACGAGGTGTGTGCTCCTTCACTCCATCCATTCGGAATCTCCAAACCACCTGCAAAACTGTATCAATCAGTACCATTCATTATTCATCCACAAACTGTTTTTCAGTCTGCATATACCCACCTGCATTGCCAATTGCTAATTTCTGTCAATAAACCAATATATTCAATAATCCTTGTCTTGAGTTTACTATTCTGTAACATTGTGTACTCATACTCGTACTGATTACATCCTCTGATAACAACAACCGATACCACTTAGCATGTACAGTGTTTGCGTCCAGATAAAGAAAAATGACAGCAGAGCAAATATAGAGCACAATGGAGATATCAGAGAAGGATGTCTATAAAATAAATGTATTTAATTAACAGTATGTTAAACAAATTTAAAAATTCATGCTATAGCTGCTGTGCATGTGCTGATAAGCAGCGGCACAGACGCACAAGCTTGTCAGTCGCATCCCTTTTCCACAGACATTGCTGGAAAGTTGTTGTTCAGTCGGATATGACAAATTGGCATTAACAAAAAAAGTAAAATAAGGATCACATTAGTCAAGCCAAGTCACCTTTATTTATATAGCGCTTTTAACAATGCAGATTGTGTCAAAGCAGCTTTATAGTGATAACTGGTATATAATTTTGGCTGCACAGCAGCTCTTAAAGAAAATGGTGTCATTATCCATCTTAAGTAAATTCAGTATTGATTCATTCCGTTGTAAGAATCAATAGTTATTAATTTAGTTAATTTATCTATATCAGCACTGAAGTAAACAGTGATGTCATCATCCAGCTCAGTTCAGTTCGCATAAAATGGTGTCAATGCAGGCAGATCAAAACACTGTTGAATATCAAATGTCAAGTGTCCCCAACTTATTACTAACATTAACTGATGGTAAAGAGAGAGCGCATGCACTTGAGTTGCATGCTCTTGATGGCTGATCTTGATTACTCTGCACACATGCGTCATTTAGATTAAAACTAAACTAAAACTGTTTTGGAGAAAAACATTTATTTCATAATGTGATTTTCCCCCCACTTTCAATTCTTTTCCTTCAATGAAAGGATATAATTTTGTGAATGTTTTGAATGAAAGATCAAAAGGATAAACAATGCATATTTATTTTTACAGCCGCCTTTGCTCATAATTACTATGGGTGCCAATAATTGTGGAGTGTGTAGTATGAATGAAATTCAGATGTACGACATCGGCCATGTTGTCACTGTCATGTGACCTACAGTGTCAGATCCGTCGCTTTCCTGCCATTCACAAATCCTCTCCCTTGGCCTCATGGAATAGTAAAGTGTCCAATGGATTCACACTTCAGAATCTCACCAGAAGTAGTAGGTCATCCAAGTACTTTTTGCCAACTCTATTATGAATTCTATGAATTTGGATGTACTTCAGTGTAGGAGGAGATGAAGGACTGATGAGAGGCAGTGAAGACAGGGCTGAAGGACTGGGCAGGGTTTTAATAAACTGCTTTTCTGGCCTATACTGGACACACAGACAGTCTAAGAGCAGACTCCTTGGCCGAAATAAGGCAGGCAGACTTCTCAGGAAGATCTCTCTTGGCCAACGCAGAACAGACAGACATCTCAGGAACACCTCTCTTGGCTGACTCGGAACAGGCAGAGGAGGTGGGAGTGGGAGGCAGGCCAGGAACATCAAAGACAACAATAACTCAGTGCTGGGTAATGAAAAGGGCTTGGTGCTAACATTTTTGCTCTCCTCTAAATAAATCAGGTCCTCAGAGTTCAGCGCATCCACATCTGCCCTAGTCAAAGGGACAGGGCTCCATTCTATTCCCTCATATTCCATCAGTATATCCACAGGCATGGACATTGTTGCCAGCTCACGCACCTGGTCAGACTTATTAGGTTCGGGCTCCAAGGCGATATATGGCTCAGGCGTCAATTCTGACTCTGGCATTGCGGCAGGCTCGGGCTCTGTGTCTGTGGTGGGCTCTGGCTTTATGTCAGTTGAAATGGTGGTGGACCTAGTCCACGAACTCCCAGAAGCTCCCTTGAAAAACACAGAGGCTATCATCATCGTAGTGTAACCAGATAGACAAGGTCTAAAAATTCCTCTGTGTGTCTCTCAAGGAAGCGATACCCCTGGGAGAGTAGGAGCATTCCAACTACTGCTAGATGCATTCGTTCTGTCTGTTCTTCTGTCAGCAGTGATGGAAAAATAAAGGAAAAGAGTGAGATCTATTTGCAGCAGTAATGATTTTATTAACAATAAAACTCAAAACAAACACTCTTGACATGGCTTAGAGAGCAAAATGGGAGCCTTCCTTCAATGATAAAGATGTCCACGGGGTGAGGTAATTTGTTAAATTCCTCTCAACCTGAGGCATTCTCCCATAACCCTACTCGCTCAGCCCTTCTAATTTGAAAAATTCGAAGCTGAATAGGCAACACGAGTGGATTATGGATGATTGCACGAACCTGACACCTCAGTGTGCAGGTCTGAAAGAAATAGAAGGCTCACCGGAGCTGCAAACTTGTGACTTTGCAGATATCTCTTTTCTACTGTTATGAAACACTGGCACAGAGGGACAGTGTTTAAAATGTCTGCTTGCCATAACTCTGCTCTCTTACCTTCTCTTCCTTGAATAACACTGCAGTCTTCATACAGACAAGCAGCTTCCTAAATACATTAAAACTGATTAAATGTTTTCAAGTGCCCTTTTATACATTTATACATTTTATATGTTGGGGCGCACCTTTCAACGTCATCACTGCGTTGGCCATGAGTGGCAAGTTGGTACACGTGCCTCAGACACCGGGTCACATGGGACGCATTCCCATAGCACCAGCTGACGCGCTGTTAAGTTCCCTCATTAGGGAACCATAGAAACGAACTGAAAACTAGGAATCACTAGTTCAAATAGTTATGCACATGATCTACAACCTTGATGTACAAAAATTAAAAGGAACATCAGATGCACAGATACTTTGTACAGGTATCTGCTCTAATTTAGTGGGACCTCTTGGACTGAAACCACTTTTAAAGTTATTAGAGTCTGCAAATCTTGTGGATATTTTATAAAAATACGATCCATTTGTAGAGGTTATTGACACATCTAAGAACTTGAACTTAAAATGTTCTTTTTTTTGTTCACAGAACATATGTTTAGCTTTGCACAGCTTAGGCCCACAATGTGTTTAATTAATATTAGAAGAATTGGAGACTGTCCTTCTCCAAAAAACGACCCTATAGGTCGTTTTGAAAGATCCAGACAGGAGAAACGACCTATAGGTCGTTTTTTCAAGCACCTTATTACGACCTATATTTATGTTTTAAAGTCATGCGCCCTCTAGCTGGCATAAAAATAATGACAGTGTTGTGTTACGTCTGTCGTCATGAAATGACGTATTACCGTCGTTACCAATCAAAATGCGTGTTCATTTAAATGCATTGTGTGGACTTTTTACACGGTCCCTTAACCACCATTTGTCCTATTTTCATTTAGCAAAACTATTTTTTTTTATGAATGACTACACCTACCCCAACCCTAAACCTAATCTTAGTGATTTATAGTGCATATACACTTTATGAGCACATGTGTTCACTGGGATCGAACCCACGATCGCATGATCACATGATTGCATATTGTTGTATATTGCAATGCTCTACCAATTCAACTACGTGAAAACTGAAATATGACGCAGATAAAAGGGTACTATGCATTAAAATGAAAGTGTCCTGTTGTCGATAGGGGCGCAACTTTAATAAACGCTCCTATGGGTCGTATTTCAGGGAAGTGACAAACAACCTATATGGGTGTATTGGTTGGAGGACATGTTGAAGAATTGTCATAGCCACGTCATGGCATATCATTTGTACCACAAACCATCCCACAACCACACACCCATAAAATGACAGGGTAGAGAGAAGATACTTCATGACTCATTTTTGATCATCTCACCTGGGAATTCAATGGTAAGAAACAGATAAATTATATTATTATTTTAAAGAAAAAAGTCTTTTTCGTACTTGTACACTTTTTAAAATGTTTGTAATTTGTTTAAAAATAAGATTGTTGTTTGGGGAGGTTATTGTTACAGTATCAGTTCACTGTTCTCGTACTGTAAAATTTGACAATAATGATTAGACAGAAATGTTACTATCTCACTTTACAGATGCAGTTGCAGGTTTACCTTGTTGTTTTATGGCCATTACTTCTCGTGGCTTTTTCTAAAGATGATGACAGAGATGCATCAAATGCATGTGAGGATACTCCATTTATTCCAGGACACAATCTTGCTGGAGAGGGATTTGATGTTGTGACCATGGAGCGAAAAGGTTCATACTTGATCAACATGGAAAAATGGGATTTAGGAAACGGCACTTGTAAATTGGCTAAAAATGATTACTTCAAGGGAATAAAACAGAAGCTACCAGCAGCAGTTGAAGACTGGAGGACTTTGCCAAAGTGTTCAATGAAAGTTTCAAGTCAGATCTTTGAATCAAGTGAAGCACTGGTCAATGATTCATCATCAGCACTCTCGGTCAGCTGGAAAGTTGGTTTAGATATTAAAGTTGCTGGAGCTGCAGTTGGAAGCACTCATTCCAGGGAAGCGAAATTTGCAATGACAAAATCAAAACAAGACAAATACAGTTTCACCAAACATGAAATTGCATGCAGCTTTTACAGGTGAGAGAGATGTCTTGTTTTTTCTTATACTGTTAAAATGATAATGATTATTAAAAGGAATGAAAACTTTATTTGTAAATTGCTCCCTCTTTGATCCCACTGAATTCAAACGTTTTTTTTTTTCAAAAGTTTTTTTTTTTTTTTACAGATATCATGTAGCTGAAAACCCCCCTCTTAATGCAGAGTTTCTTGAAGCAATCAAATCACTTCCTGCATCCTACGATCCAGACGCCTACCGCAACCTGATCACCACATATGGCACTCACTATATCAAAGATGTCAAGTTAGGGGGGCAAATGAAAGCCATAACAGCCTTCAAAACCTGTCAGGCAACAGTGAAAGGGCTTACAGATACTGCAGTAAAAGACTGTTTGGATGTAGAAGCCTCTGGTACAGACCACACAGCAGACGTGAAGGCAGAAAACCATTTTTGTAAAGAACAGAAAAAGAAGATGGGGACAAATCAAAAGTTCAGCGCCATGTTCAATGAGCGTCAGACAGAGATTATTGGAGGAAAAATAAATGGAGAAGATCTGCTTTTTTCTGGTTCATCACACCCAAATTCCTTTAAGCAGTGGCTTGAGTCTTTGAAGAGCCTCCCTGACATTGTGCACTACTCTCTGAAACCCCTCCATTTCTTACTGAATACTGAACACCCTGCCAGGAAAGGACTGAAGAGAGCTGTTGAAGAATACATAATTGAAAATGCTCTTATGAAGGTTTGCTCTGAGCCTTGCGAGATTGGCAGGAAGAGCAGTGCAAGAGACAGATGTGCTTGTGTTTGTGAAAGTAGTCAAATTATAAAGTCTAATTGCTGTCCAGTTGAAAAAGGACTTGCCACCCTGAAAGTCTACAATCTCAGAGCTAAAGGTCTGTATGGAGATGTACGTACTGAAACAGATGGTTTTGTATTAGTTAAATATGACACACAAATTAAGCGCACTGAGACTATTGATGATAATGACAATCCACATTGGTCAGAAACATTTGAGTTTGGTCCTATTAAATTCAGTGTGGACAATAAACTAACTTTTGAAGTATATGATGCAGACAGATACTGGAACAACGATCTCCTTGGTACATGCTCTTTTGATCTTAGAACTGGAGTTGTGCATGACACTTGTGTTTTTAAATATGGTACCTTCTTTTTTACCTATGAAGTGAGATGTGCTCCCAGTCTAGGGGGCCCACAGTGTAATGAACACAAACCTTCTCCAATGGCTGCCCCTCTGGCTGACATTTTCAGCTCAAGAAATGGTGTGCTGGTTAGAGACATGCCAAGGCTTGAATTAGCTTTAAGACAAAAAAAAACTTCAAGAGTGGTTATAGACAGCAGATATATGTAAGATTACAGTATGAGCTAAGATCCTTTATGCTTTTTATAGCCATAATCTTAGAAAAGTTTCATAATGATCCGATGCTTAAATGCTTAAGAATAAATTTTACTTTTACTTTTTCTTTTAATTCAAAAGTTTTATTAAAGCATTCATAAACCCAGACCTGTGTGATTGTTTTCTATGAAGAGAAAAGGCTACTTCATTTTATTGAATGAAGTTGTCTACAGTCACAAATGCAGTGATCTCAGATGCCTGTGGAGTTAAAGGAACTTGCCAATATCCCTTTTAGAGATCTAGTTCACTAACATACTTTAGTAGAGCCATCTTTGTCAACACATATGAGGCTGAGAAAAAATCAAGTAGAGAAACTGCATTGGCCTACAGTATATAACCTGGCAACATTTGGTTTAAGCACTAGTGGAGGGGAGGTAAGGCAAGACTGTAGAGCTGTGGGGCATTGCTAATGCTGGGTACACACTAAAAGATTTTTGAAAACTTGTAAGATTTTCAAAGTGTGAGAGACCACATACATGAGGACAAAAAATCCTGGATTCAACCGTTTTGCTCCTATAGTGTGTGGTGTGCCATGATGTGACAAACACAGCACACCACACACAAACAGATTTTCAACCAGAGTCCCGAATGTGAACACGAGAAATCTCGCAATATCTCTTGAGGCTTCAGAATAAACATGACGGACGAAATGCAGGAAGAAATTGCGTTGATAGTATTTGGAATGATTTTGGTGTTTTACAAGACACTTTGTATAAATACTCGTGCTGTTGCCACAAATCGTCAAGCTGATCCTCCATCTCTGCTGTCCAAATCCATTTAACTTTATGTTGCGCCATGACTGCGTTTGTTATGCTTCTGTCAGCTCGCTTTCTGATTGGATATTGTTTCATTTCACATCATAATCTCCATAGTGTGTGCGCGTTTGTCCTCGGGTTCCCCCCACACTTCAAGAGTGGCTGAATCTGCTCGGAAGAATGTCAGAGGCGCCCCGATCACGAATCGTAAATATTCAACATGTTGAATATTTACGATTCGTGATCGGGGCGCCTCCGACGTTCTTCCGAGCAGATTCAGCCACTCTTAACACACCTCACACCACAGGAAAATCTGATAAGATAATCTGTAGAACCATCAAGATAATCGGGACATTACCTAGGATTGTCGGAAGGGAAGAAATCGGCCCAAAATCAGCCCGATTATCTTGTACTGTGTACCCAGCATAAGGCATTTTGAAACAGATATTCTACTTCTTGTAGATGAATTCTCATTTAGTCAAATTAATTCTGCTTAATATTGCTGTAGGGAAGGCCATTGTAGGTCTTCATTTTGGATTGAACTGATTGCAATGAAACCCATTTGAGAGTTTTATCAAAAGCAAGTCAGAGGACCTCTGAACATGGGTAACCACAAAGGCATGAAACACTAAAGGGAATTTTCAACCACATCACCAACAATGAAATTTCCTGTCACCAAAGCAAAATTCCTTACTTGTGTTACACAAACACCATATAACTTGGCAACTACCATTAAACCATCTTTCTTGCATGGCTAAAACGTTTCCACAGTTGGGCTACAAGCATATTTGTGCAAATCAAAAGTCTCTATTGCAAAAAAATGCTACAGTAAAACAACCACCTGATACATAAATACATGCAGGAACAGCAGAACAGTCCTGGCACTGCAATCACTGCTAGAAGTGAAAGGATCCTTTAAAAGCCCCCATGTATGTTATAGCCCCATAAAGCCCCGGGTATACTTCGGCCGTCCGCATTTGTGCACCGTCCGCATGATGTAATTTTTCGTCATGCAGAGGGCTCGCGCCCGGCCGCACACCCCGTCCGCGTGCAGCCCAAATTTCGAGACCGCGCAAGCAAGAAAGAAGAGTCCAATAGGTGGCAATACACACAGTACTGAGCACAGTGTGCAGTCGACGAAGAAGAGTGTGGAAAGAGCGATTTAAAAACAACACGCTTGAAACAAAGAGAAACTTCTTCCAAGACGAGTAAACTTAGAAGCATATCCTTCTCCATCATTTTAGATTCTTGTTCAGTGTATCTATGTTGCAAAAGTGTTTCTTCTCTGATCATGCCCAGCGAATGTTCCGTTGATGACACGACTCAGTGCTGCTCTCCGATGTCTGGTAGAGAATAGAAAAAAGTTGTACTGCGCATGTGTTGAACTCAGTCATCCGCACGCATCCGCGGTTGAGTATACTTTGAAAGATGCGCGGACACAACTGCGCGCGCGACGCGTCCGGGCGCGGAAAGTGAAGTATACCCAGGGCTTAACACACCTGTCTGTGATTTTCAAGCAATCCTGAAGACCTTGATTAGCTGGATCAGTTGTGTTTGGTTAGGGTTGCTCTCATTCATGAAGGTTTGCTCTGAGCCTTGCAAGATTGGCAAGAAGATCTGTGCAAAAGACCGATGTGCTTGTGTTTGTGAAAGCAGTGAAATGATAAAGTCTAACTGCTGTCCAGCTGAAAAAAAGACTTGCCACCCTGAATGTTTACAACAGGGGTGGGGAACTTTGATCCTGAAGAGCCATTGTCCTGCAGAGTTTAGCTTCAACCCTAAGTAAACACACCTGAAGCTAATCAAGGTCTTCAGGATTACTAAAGTTACAGGCAGGTGAGTGTTTCATATGGCACACAAATCAAGTGCACTGAGACTATTGATGATAATGACAATCCAAGTTGGCCAGAAACATTTGAGTTTCGTCCTATTAACATCAGCATGGCAAATAAACTAACCTTTGTAATATTTGATGCAGACAGCTACTGGGACAGTGATCTCCTTGGTACATGCACTTTTGATCTTAGAAATGGGGTTGTGCATAACACTTGTGTTTTTACATATGGTGCTTTCTTTTTTACCTATGAAGTGAAATGTGCTCCCAGTCTAGAGGGCCCACAGTGTAAAGAACACAAAGCTTCTCCAATGGCTGCTCCTCTGGCTGACATTTTTAGCTCAAGAAATGGGGTTCTGGTTAAAGATATTCCCAGGCTTGAATTAGCTTGCATTAATGTGGTGTTCTCTAGTAAGCCACTAGAGGGAGCTCTTGTGTGTGAGATATGAATGACACAAAATAAGTGAAGAAGTAGTACATGACATGTGAGTGAATAATAAAAAGACACACTGAGTTCCAGTCACTGAGTTTTATAAGATTTATTTCGAGGCATTCAACATATTGGCGACGAGGATGGCTTTGAGTTTGAGCCAACCCACCCCATTTCTGCAAACACAGGGAGAACCGCCGATTCCATTCAAAGCGTGGATTAAAACTTTCAACAATTTCTTGCTGGCCCTGGGAGAGGAGCTATCTAATGCTAGGAAGCGTGCTCTTCTGATACACTGCCTTGGAGCCGAGGGGCAAAGACTGTTCTACACCCTGAATGTGAGTCAACAGGGACATGATACTTAAAGTGCGCTTCTGCTTTGAGTGCAATTCGGGACTTTTTTGTCCCTAAAGTTAATGTGGTTGCTGAACGTTACCACTTCCGCCAATGGAGCTAATGTGTGGGCGAGACCACAGACCAGTATGTCGCTGCTCTATATGAACTGGTTGCCACCTGCGAATTTGGCACTATGGAGGACGAGATGATCCGCGATCAGCTGGTTAAAAAGACTAATTCAACTCGCATCGGAGAACGGCTGCTGCTGGAAGTACCACTCGACCTTAAGAAAGCCGTGACTGTCACACGGCAAATTGAAACTGCAACAGTGGAGGCCAAAGCGATGATAGTGTCATCGAACAACTCAGTACAAGCAGTTCAACAACACAACAGGCCCCAACGGAGCAAAAGCAAAGTCAATGCGATGTGCGGACCTCTTAAATCCACCCGTTCACTTACCTGCTACCGCTGTGGATCCGAGCAACGCGCAGCTAATTTCCCCAGATTGTAACAAAAAAGGACATCATGCTAAGTCATGTTGTGGAAGCAAACAGGTGAGTGAAATTACAGTTCCTGAAGTGCCTGTGTTTAATATTGAACATTCTTGCTTGTGACTGTGGCAAAATAATGTGTACAGTACAATTAAGTGTAAGCACAGGACAAAAATGGGACATTCAGTTAATGGTAGATACTGGACTGGCTGTGTCTATATTACCAATGTCCATTTACACTGTATTGTTCAATCAAGCACCCTTCTCACCACCACCCCCACCCCTAGACCAACTCAGTCTAGTTAGTTTTGGGGGCGATGCAATTGAAGTGAAAGGATGCCTGCTGGCCAGCATCTCGTATGTTGACCATTTCACTACCGCAGACCTGTACATTGTACGAAAGGGATCAGCTGTGCTGGCCAGAGACCTCTTTACTGGACTGTGTTTACAATTATGTGATGATCAGGTCAGTACAGCTCAGTGTGCACATCCTGTCTCGTCTGTAGCTGCAAGTTCCGAACAGACTGGTATGTGCAAGAGGATTTGTGCATCGTGTCAAGATTCAGCCTGAGGTTCAGCCCATTCAACAGAAACTGAGGCGGTTACCCTTCTCAATCTGCGATGAGGTGTCCAAGGAATTACAGAAGCTTGTACAACAGGATGTAATTGAGCCTGTGGATGCATCTGAGTGGGTCTCCCCGATAGTGGTCACACCAGTTCACGAGTTCACATTTACAAGTAATCAGAGTAAATAGAATGCATATTTGGTGTGCTGTCTGAGGAGAGGGCTCCTAAAGAGCAAAAGAAATATTTAGGGATGCAAACTAATAAACTTTTGTTTGAAACAAGCCCAATATCGAAGGCAAGCATGGCAATGGAACAAATGAAGGAGACGCGCTGAATGAAAATGCACATAACATTCACTCTCCAACAATAGATGGCGCAGATGAAACAGAAATGCAGCCATTACCCTGATAACCCTGTAAACAAAGCAGCTGCCTTCTGTTTCTGAACAGCACAGTGAAACAGTACAGTGACCAAAAACAGCGCAAAGCATGTCTCATTTCAGTGTGGATCCTATGTCCGTGTAAAGAGACCAGGAATTGTGCCAAAGACTCAGTTTAAATTTGGAAAACCCCTAAAGGTTGTGGGTAAGAAAAGACTGTACACACATAAACTGTCAGATGTGTTGTGTTCATAGTTAACCACAAGGTGGCAGTGGAATGTTGAAGTGTTGAAGTGCTGCTTGGAAAAGAGAACGAGAGGTGATATGTTTGTGATATGTTCTAAAAAGACAAGTTTGGCATGTGTTAAATAAAAGAGCATCGAAGGAACCACTCCGGTCTGGTGTTTAATACTTCAATACACAACAATTGGCGACGATGGTTTCCGTGCCTACGCCTGCATCTTTTCTGCCATGCAGTGGAGAGCCTGCGATTCCTTTTGCTACCTGGCGAAAAATGTTCGAAAATGATTTGCTTGCTATTAATGCTACAGGAGACTCATGGCCGGATGCCAGGAAACGTGCTATTCTACTACACAGTTTAGGGACTGAAGGCCAGAGGCTGTTTTACACGTTTCCTAATACTGGAACTACATTTGCAGAGGCAATGTCAGCGTTGGAGGATCATTTTGTCCCAAAGGTGAATGTTGTGGTCGCTCGACATCGCTTCCGCCAGCGTTCTCAACGCGCTGATGAGACCATTTCACAGTTCCTGTCTGCTTTGCGGGACTTATCTTCATCATGTGCTTATGGTGACATGGAAAGTGAAATGCTGCGCGATCAGCTGGTCGAACGATCGTATGCTCCAGCAGTGCGAGACAGACTCCTGCTTGAACCATCATTGACACTTGACACCGCTATTGTTATTGCATGTCAGGTGGAACAAGCGCTCTCTAATTCGGACGTGCTCACGGCACAAAGTGCAGTTCAGGCCGTAGCTTCTAAACCCTTTCATCGGAAGAAGCGTGATGCACATTCTAACGGAGCAAAATCTGTGGCTGATACTACACGGCGCGCGAATCGCGCGTGTTACCGTTGCGGAGCTACAAATCACCTCGCTAATGCTGCCAATTGCCCAGCCGCTCGAGCCAAATGCCGTACTTGTGGTAAGACCGGACATTTTTCTAAAGTTTGCCGTTCTTCTAAGGACGTTCGGGAAGTGGTCCCGGACGTGGTTGTTCTTTTGACTGATACTGTAAATACCTCTGCAGACAAACTTTTGTGCAATGTTCATGTTACAACGGCAAATGGTGCGTCTATTGAGACTGAATTAGTCGTGGACACAGGCTCTTCAGTGTCAAACGACACTTTTCGGATTGTTCACTTACTGCTCCCAAAGTGAAACTGGTTACGTACATGAAAGAGGATATCCCCGTACTAGGATGTTTACATGCGGACGTTTCACTGAATGAAAAGGTAACCACCGCTTGTTTTTACGTTGTGAAAGGTGGCTCTGCTTTGATGGGCATGGACCTAATTCGAGCCTTGAACTGTTCTTTTCACTTTGGTACTGTTACTGCCCCTAACGACCTACATGCACTCGTTGGTGAAACTATTTCTGCTCCAGATACTTCTGTGGGGTGCGTGAAAGGCTTTGTTCATAAGCCTACAGTCAAACCTGATGCTACTCCAGTTCGACAGAAGCTTCGTCGACTTCCATTCTCCGTTCGACAAGCTGTTTCTGCAGAACTGGACTCATTACTGCAAAATGGCATAATTGAGAAAATAGAATCTTCCCCATGGATTTCGCCTATTGTTGTCACCACGAAGAAAGGAGGTAAAATACGTCTCTGTGTTGATCTGCGCGAGCCAAATAAGGCCCTGATTGTTGACAGCCACCCTCTGCCGCATATGGACGAACTGTTGAGTGACTTAAGAGGCACATCAGTGTTCACTACAATTGACTTAGCGGCTGCTTACCATCAGCTTACCTTACACGAGGAGTGCCGGGACATCACCGCGTTTATTACGCATGATGGTCTCTTCAGGTACTGCCGGGTTCCATATGGCCTTGCTTCCGCGCCATCTGCGTTTCAAAAAATGATGGAAACTGTCCTGAAAGGCATACGTGGGGTGAGGAACTACCTGGATGATATTATAGTATACGGTGCCACCCAGGAAAGTCATGATGCGACACTGCGCTCAGTCATGCAGCGCTTGTCCGACGCAGGACTACAACTGAACTGGGACAAGTGTACGTTCAGCCAGTCATCCTTAAAATTCCTTGGACATGTCATTTCCAAACATGGAATTTTCCCAGATGAGGAACACAAGTCCGCGATCATTGAGGCTCCTGCGCCACACGATGTTGCTTCCTTGCGCTCATTTCTGGGACTGATTTCATGGTACAGCAAGTTCTTGCCGAACTTCGCTTCTGTTGCTGAGCCGTTGCGTGCGCTACTTAGAGATGCGTCAACTTCTAAATTTGAATGGACTGTGTCTGCTGAACGCAGCTTCAAAGAGCTGAAAGAACTGCTTTCTGGAAGTCAGGTGCTTGCGTTGTTTGATCCTTCCCTCCCCACTATAGTGTCAACTGACGCTTCTGACTATGGATTGGGGGGGGTTTTGACACAAATACACCCAGACCGTGTAGAGAGAACTGTAGCGTTTGCTTCTAGAACCCTTACTGCTGCCGAAAGGAAATATTCTACGGTCGAGAAGGAGGCGTTGGCTTGTGTCTGGGCCGTAGAAAAATGGCGGCCGTATTTGTGGGGTCGACACTTTACGCTCAGAACTGATCATTGTGCGCTCACTACACTATTGGCAACCAAAGGCATTGGCCGGGCCGGTATGCGGGTCGCCCGGTGGTCGGCACGCTTGCTTTGCTACACATATGACGTCATCTACCGACCTGGACGTCTTAATTGTGCTGCAGATTGTCTATCCAGGCTGCCATTACCGACAGGAAATGATAGTGCTGCTGTGGAACCAGAGATGGTTGCTTTCGTTACTGGACTGCCTACATTGTCTGTCGAGGATTTCATGGCTGCTTCGGAAGCTTGTCCTGAGTTAACCCAGCTGCGCTTGCGAATCGGGCAGGGCTGGCCGAAAAAATGCTGTGACCTGGATCCTGTTCTGGTGCCCTTCTTTCGCATTCGTGATGAACTGTGTGTGGATGGTGTGCTAGTGAGGAGAGGTGAACATCGTGTTCTTGTTCCTTCTACATTGCGCTCTAAGATGATAAGCCTAGCACATGAGACACACCAAGGAATTGTCCAGACGAAACAGAGGCTGCGTGAATTATTCTGGTGGCCTCAGATGGATGCTCAAGTACAGTCGGCTGTCTCTTCCTGCTTAACGTGCCAATTGAATGACAAATCGGCTAAAACAGCACCGGCTCCGCTTCAGCCTGTCAGCCTGCCATCTGGACCATGGCAGAAACTAGCGATCGATATCGTTGGACCTTTTGAGAGAGGACCTTCTGATTGTCGTTTTGCCATTTGTCTGGTGGATTACTATAGTAGCTTGAGGTAGCATTTTCTCAGAATGTCACTGCTGAGGTGGTCACATCATTCCTCCAATCAGTTTTCAGTAGAGAGGGAAATCCACAGTGTGTTGTGACTGATAACGGGCCTCAATTCCTCTCCAGTGTGTTTGCAGCATTCTTAAAGGAGAGAGGAATAAGTCACATGCGTAGTACGGTCTATTTTCCACAATGCAATGGGGCTGTGGAGAGGTGGAACAGAGTCCTGAAAGAATGCATCCTCTCTGCGGAACAGATGGGGAAACCATGGAAACATGCAGTGACTGAGTTCTTGCAAAGCTACAGAGCTACCCCTCACAGTACTACAGCCGTTTCACCTTCTGAGCTTCTCCATCATCGCAAAATGCGTACAAAGCTGAATGTTTTTCCTGTTGGCCCCAAAAGCGATAAATGTGCTAGAGTGAAAGAGACTGTGAGTAACAAACAGTGCAAGAGTAAAGAGTACACTGACAAAAGACGTGGTGCCAAGTACCACACTTTCAAACCAGGAGACCAGGTGAGAGTGAAACAACCTGGGCATGTGAAGAAGGGTGTTTCTCAGTTCTCACCACCACTGAACATTGAGCAACAAATCGGAAAGAGTACTTTCGTTCTGAGTGACAAAAAGAAATGGAATGTATCGAAACTAGCTCGCTTTACAGCCCCTGTTACCACACAGAATGAGAACTTGCAAGCACCAGTGACATTTAATCTCAGGAAAAGTAGTAGAGTGCGTAGAATGCCAACGTGGTTGAAGGAATATGATTTAAAGTGAAGTGAAGTGAAGTTGTACATGCATGAAAGAAAAAAAAGTAAAGAAAACATGCATCTTTGTTTTGGTTATGTCGTGAGCTTGTGAACAGTTGTAATTGCTTAAATACTTAAAACTGTGCATTAGAAAGAGTAAAACAAGGTCAGTTACATTGGTTAAGTTGTTGTGAGTTATTAACAAGTACACAGTAATTTTACGTGATTTTGTCACCTTACAAGAGTAACTTTGTTTTGAATACTAATCTGTGATATGAAGAATCTTTCAAGTAAGAGGGGAAATGTTGTGTTCATAGTTAACCACAAGGTGGCAGTGGAATGTTGAAGTGTTGAAGTGCTGCTTGGAAAAGAGAACGAGAGGTGATATGCTCTAAAAAGACAAGTTTGGCATGTGTTAAATAAAAGAGCATCGAAGGAACCACTCCGGTCTGGTGTTTAATACTTCAATACACAACAAGATGTACGATGCTGGAATGCATCTCACCTGGCACCTGCACTCGCTCCAAGCAGAACAGAGGAGTCCAGTGAATTGCCATTGTTTGTCACTGGGAACACTGAACCGGTAGGGGGTGAACGGAGTAGGGCTTGTTCGGAGTAGGCGTGCACCTGCATGGATTTAGGATTATGTGATGTAAAATGTGATTTAACGCATTACTAGTGCATCATATGTGTCTCTGCAGTACAAGGTAAAGAATGTATAACTGTTCTGTGAATATTCTGTGAGTATTGTCTGTGAGGGTTACATTGAGTGTTTAGTAATTGCATTATTTTGGGAACATTTGTTCAACAAGGTTTTGATTTCAATTTATACTGTCAGGAGTGCTATTATCAAAAGGCTAAAAAGGAAAATGTTAAAAATGTTATCTTTACTGTTACTAGTAATAAGACCATGTTGCTATGGTATGTTTGTTCTTAAGAGAGAGGGATATGTGGTGTTCTCTAGTAAGCCAGTAGAGGGTGAGATATGAATGACACAAAAGAAGGGAAGAAGTAGTACATGACATGAATAATAAGACATGCTGAGTTCCAGTCACTGAGTTTTATAAGATTTATTTCGAGGCACTCAACAATTAATAAATTAAAGAGTGCTTATAGACAGCAGACAGAGTAGTAAGATTTCAGTAAGATCTCAGGTCTTTTATGCATTAAAATAGCCATAATCTTGCAAATCTATGAATGCTTAAAATGCTTAAGGATAAACTTTGCTCAGTTCTTTTAACTCCAATTAATTTTTTTGTGTATTTTTTTAATAAAGCATTACAAACCCAGACTGTTATTTCTTTACATTTTGCAAAGAGAAACTTCCCAAAACTGCTGAAACTGACAGCTGCCCTGCAAATGATCTGCAACTGAATTTTTGAAGGAATACTATATGGAATGCTTATTTACAAGTGCAAATAACATGCCTTGTTGGCAGAGGCTATTTACACTAACTTTGCCCACCATTGTCTGATTGAGCTAGACTAAATTACAAAAGAAGTCCTGCTGGTAACTAGAACATTAGTGTGGAAAATAAGGAGGGTTGCTTTAGATCATAAATAGATGACTCACTGAGACCGCAAATAGATGCATGAATTGCACGTCACCAGCTTCTTTGTCTTCAGAAAGCCGTTTGTTTGCATGTGTAGAAAGTCTTGTGTGTTCGTTAGGAGTTAGGCCTAGTAGGCCTTAGTTAAATTAGGTAATTTAAGGAGCTTTTATAAATATGCCTTAGAAAAAAAAAACATTACTGACGATCATCTTGAGACAAAACAATAGCACTGACATATTTTAAGAAATGTCAGTGCAAGTTGCTTTCAGTAAAGACAGCACAAACATGCTAACTACGACTTCAAAAGTGGGAATTATCAAATTTCCGATAGCATGTGAAGGCAGCATAAGCCACGTCTGTCAAACCGGGCACTAGTGTACCAATTTATTACAGGCTATTTATCAAATAAATTAACATCCTGTCTACATTATGAAAACTGGTAAAACAATAAACTTCTCTCAAAAATTAAAACAATGAAATTCTGAATATTAATTCCAAATTACATTAATATTTTTCTATTAAAACAACAGCAAAAAGACTATGTATTGCCATGCAGAGGTTGCGTAAGTTCAATTATTCAGCAGCCACAATCACAAGCAATATTGTCGAGATCTATGTTTGGATTTTTTACAGTTCATCATTAAAGTGCAAGTGGCTCATGAAGGAACACAGACTGGCTGTATGACACTCTCATTTGAGCAGAATATCTCAAATGGAGATCGCTAAACTCTAGATTACTTGTTTGTCTGTGTTTTATGTGTTTTCAGATCATCGGTGCTTCTTCTACAGTGTAGAGAGAGGTGTGTGCATGGTTGCAAAGATTAAGTAAAACAGACAGACAATAAAGGCAGACAATGTGTCCTTTTAAGCAGTTGCGCTTTTTTTTTTTTTTCCTTGGGGCAGTGGGTGGGACAGGTCTACAAGGGGTAAAAGGGGGAAGATATGTGGGGGGTGTTTGCCAATACAATGCCAAAATAAAAATAAAAATCATGTTTTAGAACTTAGTTTAATGCGATAGTTGCATCCTTGTGTAACGGAGGCCAGCTAGTAGTCGCTGTGTGAGTAAACCTCACTCCTCTGATCTCAAGAGTTGCTCTAGCGACTGACGCTAGAGGTTGCAGCCTTTAGCCTCCTCGTTAGAGCGTCCGACTCCCACGAAGAAGAACCAAGTTTGAGGCCCGCGCAGAGCGGGGCGAGCAGGACCTGGGTAGAGGGGTTACATTGGTGCCGTGACCCGGATGGGAGTGAGGTTTAGAGGGGTGAGTGTAATGGAGGCCAGCTAATAGTCGCTGTGCGAGTAAACCTCACTCCTCTGATCTCAAGATATGCTCTAGCAACTGACGCTAGAGGTTGCAGCCTTTAGCCTCCTCGTTAGAGCGTCCAACTACCACGCTGGAGACCCAGATTCGAGGCCTGCGCAGAGCGGGGCGAGTAGGACCTGGGTGAGGGGTTACACTTACATCTACTATAATACAATATATTGTCACTGCTCTTGACTTAATATGAAGAGTTCATTTGCAAAAACAGATAACTCCATTTTTATTAATTCTCATAAATCATGTTTTTTATTGTGCATTCCAAGTAATATGAAACTGCAGTTGGGCTATTTTGATTAAGTAATAATAACCAACAAAATGCAGGTAACTTACAAAATGAAAGTTCATTGAAAGTATGTTTTTTATATATCTTAGAGGGTTTTTTGTTTGTTTGTTTGTTTGTTTTTTTTAGCAAAAGAAAATAATGCTGACAGTCATTTTTTTGGCAAAACCATATAACTCCACGGTAGACGGTACGGTCACTTGCCCGATCAGGCCAGTGCTGTAGGGTGTGCCATATATATATCGCTATGATATCGTAATTGTTGATTTAACGATCTGAGATTATCGAGTATGTCCCTCACTTTACAAAAAACAAACAAAAACACACCCATTGAGTGCACGCATGCACTACGTGACGTAGTCTACTAGTGCGCATGCATATTTAGAATTTACATATTTAGAATTCACTGCGTGATTTAGTCTATTAAAATGCCTTTAGAATGTCCCAAAATTCAAGATGTCCCTGTATATTTTTCATATTTGTATCATTTAATATAGTTAACCAATATTACACAAAGAGCGCCGTTTTTCTCCAAATATTAGCATGATTACAAATGTGATATTGATTTTATTCAGCGTACAGTTTAATGAACAAGAACTTAACATCAAGTGACTTACATTTAAAGGCCGGAACACACCAAGCCGACGGTCGGCCGTCGGGCAGTCTTTGTTCGTCGGCTGACTAAGTTTTCTCAGTGTGTTCCGCACCGTCGGCTGAAGTTGGTCCTCGTCGGCTTTTTTTCGGCAGATTCGAAATGTTGAATCGGCGTCGGAGCTCGTCGGTCCGTCGGGCCATCTGATCATTCTGATTGGCCGTTCAGCTACTGCCACCTGCTGGTACGGAAATGCATTTCATCTTGCGCAGGCGCAGAATGACGTGCTACTTGGCCGTCGGGCGTCGGTTTGGTGTGTCAGGGCAACTTTGGACACAGACACTGCCGACGTGAGCCAACCCCGCAGTCTGCTTTCGTCGCCATTAGCTCGTCGGCGTCCGCTTGGTGTGTTCCGGCCTTTAGACACCAAAACGTCTGTTTCACTGTATTTCGCCAATGAAAATAGTTCCAAAGTCCACAGAATTGTTTTGCGTCTTAGAGCAACACTTCCTGAATGAATCAGCCGTTTGAATGAATAGGTTGAATCTCAATGATTCGCTAATTAACAGTGACTTGCTGCCACCTACTGGCGGGTTTAATTTCACATTTGAAGTGTCTTCATTTTTTTTTATAATTTCAAACAGTATTTAACTTTTTATATTTTCAACATTAAAAACATTTTTATGCATCTGTAACTGCTCTTGACTGATTAACTTTAATAAAGTTGAATCTATTCTATAGTTATACATTAGATTACAATTTCTGTACCTGAAAATCTCCTGTTTAAACCATAAAAAACTTGAAAAGCACCATTTATTTCATTTATATGTTTGTTCTGTTGTATTTATTTGTGCTATTACTCGTAATTTGATTATTTGTTACTATTTTATTACTTACTGTTTATTTGTCTAACAATATTTAAAATATAAGTGAATAAGTAAAAATTTGAACCACTGGCCCAACCGGGCCAGTAGAAAAAATCCTTGGCGTTGAGTCCTGAAACGCAAAAGGACAAACAAGGTTTCAGCATGTAAGACGTGTATGGTGTACAGGTAAATGCAGGAGTCGAAATTAGTAACGAACTTTTAGTCAGCTTTGACAAAACTCCCCTCAGCTAGCGTGTCTTTTCGAAGTGACTAGCAGCCTTGTCAACCGGTCCTAAATACTGTGCGGCGCTGATTTGCTAAAATGGACTTATTGGGTTGTGTACACAAACAACAAGGGTGCTTGTCGGTTTCTGCTGTAAAACTTGAACTCGCGATGCCTTGACAGTGGACAATACCGGTGTCACACGTGGTTGAAATCAAATAGTAGAGGATGCAGGATCTAGGTGCAGTAGTACATTTATTATATAAACTCCAAAACAGAAACTCAGGGAACAGACAGGAACAGAACAACAACGTATACGTAACAGAGAACTGACAAAGAACAGACTGGAAAACAGAAATACACTGAACAAACAAAGAAACTCATAAATTAGACACACCGGAACATAACTAAGTCAATAAGTAACCATAGCAACCAACAGGAGGAGAACGGAGGAATACTGGACTAACTTACTAAACACAGCTGAACTCAAACACTAATCAAATCAGGAACCATGACAACAAACAAGTGGCGGGAAACTAAGAACAAAGAACATGTGACCAATGAAAAACAAACTCTAAACATGAACTAAACAGAACAAAACAACTCAGACCGTTACAACTGTTTTTTTTTTTTTTTTTTTGGACAAAATTTATTTAGGGTTCAGAACGTGCTATATGTGGAGAATAACGCACAGCAGTCAGATCTTTTTTTTTTTTTTAAACGTGGCGTTTATCGGTTTTTGCAAATGAACTCTTCTTTTGTAGCTTTAATAAGGATTAATATAATCAATTATTAATTTATGAAGTGAACACTGTGTATTGTTTGATTATTAAGTTTCTGCATTAGCGATTAGATTTTTAAAATCTTAGAAGATTTTCAAAATGTGAGAGACCACAAACATGAAGCCAAAAAGTCCTAGATTCAACCATTTTGCTCTTATAGTGTGTGGTGTGCCGTGATGTGACAAAGACAGCACACCACACACGAACAGATTTTCAACCGACTGTGAACACAGGAATTCTCGCAAAATCTCTCGAGATTTCAGAATAAACATGGCGGACGATAGGCAGGAAGAAATTACAATGATAGTATTTGGAATGATTTTGACAGAAAATTCTCGGGGAAAAAAAGAAAAGGGTTTGGGTGAAGTCGTGGAGACAGTGGGAATGGTCTTTACTTTATGCTGTGCCATGACTGTGTTTGTTATGGTTCCGTCTTCTGTCAGCTTGCTTTCTGATTGGATATTGTTTTGTTTCACGCGATAAGCTCCAGAGCATGAGTGCGTTTGTCCTTGGGGTTCCCCCCACACATCACGATTTCTGATCGTAAATATTCGATTTGTGATCTGGGTGGCTCCGACGTTCTTCTGAGCAGATTCATTCACTCTTAACACACCTCACAGCACAGGAAAATCTGACAAGATAATCTGTAGAACCATCAAGATAATTGGGACATTACCTAGGATTGTCGGAAGGGGAGAAATCGGCCCAAAATCAGCTCGCTTATCTTGTGGTGTGTACCCAGCATTAGATTACATAGGTCAAAAACAACCAAAGCAATCACTTTTTTGTGCATTTTAGCAGGGCAGGTGAAATCTGAACCGGCCTGCATGGGCCAGTAGGAAAAAAAAAAAAAACATTAGCGTTGAGCCCTGATAGAGAGTTGTAAATTGTTGTAAATGTAACCGTCACAGATTCAACAGGTTTCACCTTCACTCCAACACAGCGATCCCCATCTACTGAATACTAATCACCTGCACCTGTTTCCCATCTGCACTTTATCAGCCACTGCATTTAAGCACGAGCTCCGAGTTAAACCCCCAAAAAGATATTTACAAGGATAGCAAGCTGGGCAGTAGTTCAGCAATATAAGTACAGAAGACTTAAAGGATTTAATCCTTCTCCGCCCCAAAGATGAGCAGAATATTTTTTGCTGTTGTCATATTGGGAGAAAAATGAGGCAGCTTGTGCGGTGAATTTCCTGCGGGAGCTAAAAGAGAAAATGAAAGGGCTCCTGCAGGAACAGAGAGAGAAATCACAGCTGGGGCAGTGAAGGAATACTTTTCTGTTCCTACAGATGATTAGTTGGAGAACTGCTTTGAGAGCGGAGGCTGAAATAACTGCTGCGGCAGTTAGAAATACGTTTAGAGAGCAGTAGAGAGCAGTGACGGGTTTGAACTGAAGTCTGTTTTGGAACCAATGTTTCAAAAGAGTTGGGAGTATTATTGTCGTTGACGAAGAGGGGATCAGCAGGAAATTAAATTTTTGAAACTTCTGTGGGCTAAAAATAAGGAAACGGACTGGTTATGTTAGAGGGCTATGGGTAAATTAACAATAAAAATAGGCTGCTCATTAACTGATCTGTTTTGCTATGCTTGATATTGTGGATGGTGTCGCTGTATAATAGCTACTTAGAGATTGGAGAAAGACAAATGGATCTGCGTGGTGAATCGAATTTAGAATTGCAAGTAGATTCGGAGCATTTGAAAAATCTGAAGAACGTGAGGATGAATAGAGTGTTGATTGTTCTGCTGATGTTTTCTTAGTGATTTCTTACGGAGGAGGAATAAGCATTTGCTTAATACTTTACAAGTGACAAACGAGAATCTAAAAGGATGGGTTCAGATATTTAAATGCTTTTGATAAGGGGGAAATTTGCGGGCTATTAATAGCGGGGCTCTGCTGGCAAAAATTAGTTTGTAGAAAAAGTGGAGATGATTGAGATTATTTATTGGAATGTCAGATCCACGTAGAGTGGCACTGGGGTGCATGATGAGCTTCCATATGGAGCCAATGTCCTAAATTTCTTAAAGGCAGAATTTGAGCAATTGATTTTTAAATTTTGCTATATGTTCTGCTTTATTTATAAACTAATTGCAAGTTGAGCCGTCTGAGGAATGGCATTAGTTTGGAGGAACTTGACCTGTTGATGCAATAGACTACATTGAAATTGTTGCAAAAAGAAGAGAATGCTTTGGAGGCCCATTGTTTCCCCCACGAGGTAGTGGCCGTGATAAGCGGAGGGAGAAATCTCTGCTGCGGCAGTTAAGTAACACGGTTTAATCAAAAGCTGCGTATCTAACGGTAATGTAAAAGGTGAGATATCAGATAATGATGATACAGGCCGCTTTAAGTATATTTCTTCATCCTCTCATAGCATTAGATGTTGCACTGCTGCTGTCTGTCTTGTCAAACGTGTTTATCATGCTGGTAGTGTAGATATGGCATTATGAAGATCGCTTTTTTAGATTCCAATCACAAGCCGAAATTTTGTAGCATTGCAGCATGCGGCCAGCTTGTAGCGCAGATACGGTTTACTTAGCCCGAACCGAGCAGTCCATCTTTAGAAATAGAAAGATGCGGTAGCAGTGATTTGCTCATGCTGTTATTATTATTATTTGTCACATTTACTTTTATTTAGTCACATCATGTTTATTTATTGCACAAAGCAATGGTGACATCAGGATGGAAATATTCACACAGTGGTTCAAGAACATCAATAAATATCATCTTGTGGACTTAACACGAAATTAACATGAGAGGCTCTCTCTCTTGCAATCTGGATGTGGCTGGCACATGTATGTCGTAACCAAACAATTTGTAGAGATCTGTCAGAAGCAGCAGCCATGATGATTAAGATTTGTACAGAAGTATCTGATGACCGAACCAGCTGGAATTCGCAACTGGAAAAATGTCAGGAGAGCATAGAGTGATTTGTGTTCACGATGAAGATTTTAGTGAAACGTACCAGTAGCTGAAAACAAACCGTACTCAGACCACCAGCCGAGATGCTATCGGTTCTCTTTTAGAAGGGTCTGAGATCTTTGGAGTGCTCAACATATGGGCCAAAAATCCAGTGAACCATGGTACTAGGGCAGCTGTAAAGAGGGTGTAAGATGGCATTTAAGTTGATGTAGGTAGTGGCTAGCTAGTGAAGGGTAGAGCAGAGGCAGGCACTGTTTGCGGAGGCAGCCTCACGCTAGGTTCAGTGCTACTGAAAGGAAAGTTGTAGGAAGAAAGTAGAGGCAAAGAAGGAGCCAGGGCAGTTCCTTGTTGCGGAGGCAGCCTCACGCTAAAGGCCACTCTGGAGATGGCTGGGAAGAAGGCAGGAGGAAAATGGAGAGGAGTGGAGATGGGTGTGTTTGGGCAAGGCTAATAAATCAGCAGTGGGTAGGAGTGAAGACTCGGTCAAGCAAATTCTGTTCACATTTGGCAGCCATATTTGCGACGTCGCCAGGCAGCTATTTCGGGCATCCAAGAAAAAGTCTTATTTGAATAAGGAAAATCCTGAAATTGCAAAAACTGCAAGCATATTTAAATAACACGATTCAATTTGGCAACAAATCTGTCTTTTTGTATAGCAACCGGAGCTTGGCAGCTGCAGTGACACAATGACTTTACCATTTGGCTCTTATTCCAACATATGCCTTTTGCAATTTCTACCATGCATAAGTAATATGAGTGCACCATCTTTGTATATCTAAAAGAATCATTGCCACCTGTTTGAACAGGCAAAAGAGGGGGTGTCATTTTAAGACTTAGAATCTTAGGTTAACAGTGAATATAGGGAATATGACCAACTTTTTAACAACAGCTTTTAAATTTGCTGATGTACAAACCCGATTCCAAAAAAGTTGGGACACTGTACAAATTGTGAATAAAAAAGGAATGCAATAATTTACAAATCTCATAAACTTATATTTTATTCACAATAGAATATAGATAACATATCAAATGTTAAAAGTGAGACATTTTGAAATGTCATGCCAAATATTGGCTCATTTTGGATTTCATGAGAGCTACACATTCCAAAAAAGTTGGGACAGGTAGCAATAAGAGGCCGGAAAAGTTAAATGTACATATAAGGAACAGCTGGAGGACCAATTTGCAACTTATTAGGTCAATTGGCAACATGATTGGGTATAAAAAGAGCCTCTCAGAGTGGCAGTGTCTCTCAGAAGTCAAGATGGGCAGAGGATCACCAATTCCCCCAATGCTGCGGCGAAAAATAGTGGCGCAATATCAGAAAGGAGTTTCTCAGAGAAAAATTGCAAAGAGTTTGAAGTTATCATCATCTACAGTGCATAATATCATCCAAAGTTTCAGGGAATCTGGAACAATCTCTGTGCGTAAGGGTCAAGGCCGGAAAACCGTACTGGATGCCTGTGATTTTTGGGCCCTTAGATGGCACTGCATCACATACAGGAATGCTACTGTAATGGAAATCACAACATGAGCTCAGGAATACTTACAGAAAACATTGTCTGCGAACACAATCCACCGTGCCATTCGCCGTTGCCGGCTAAAACTCTGTAGGTCAAAAAAGAAGCCATATCTAAACATGATCCAGAAGCGCAGGCGTTTTCTCTGGGCCAAGGCTCATTTAAAATGGACTGTGGCAAAGTGGAAAACTGTTCTGTGGTCAGACGAATCAAAATTTGAAGTTCTTTTTGGTAAACTGGGACGCCATGTCATCTGGACTAAAGAGGACAAGGACAACCCAAGTTGTTATCAGCGCTCAGAAGCCTGCATCTCTGATGGTATGGGGTTGCATGAATGCGTGTGGCATGGGCAGTTTACACATCTGGAAAGGCACCATCAATGCTGAAAGGTATATCCAAGTTCTAGAACAACATATGCTCCCATCCAGACGTCGTCTCTTTCAGGGAAGACCTTGCATTTTCCAACATGACAATGCCAGACCACATACTGCATCAATTACAACTGCAGCTGCGTAGAAGAAGGATCCGGGTACTGAAATGGCCAGCCTGCAGTCCAGATCTTTCACCCATAGAAAACATTTGGCGCATCATAAAGAGGAAGATGCGACAAAGAAGACCTAAGACAGTTGAGCAACTAGAAGCCTGTATTAGACAAGAATGGGACAACATTCCTATTCCTAAACTTGAGCAACTTGTCTCCTCAGTCCCCAGACGTTTGCAGACTGTTATAAAAAGAAGAGGGGATACCACACAGTGGTAAACATGGCCTTGTCCCAACTTTTTTGAGATGTGTTGATGCCATGAAATTTAAAATCAACTTATTTTTCCCTTAAAATGATACATTTTCTCAGTTTAAACATTTGATATGTCATCTATGTTGTATTCTGAATAAAATATTGAAATTTGAAACTTCCACATCATTGCATTCCTTTTTTATTCACAATTTGTACAGTGTCCCAACTTTTTTGGAATCGGGTTTGTATAAGAAATGCTCTTATTTTCATGGCATGAAAAGAACAATTACCATTTTACTTTAAAATGTGATCTGTAAAGGCATCATACTCAACAGATGGTCTTGTTGTGTTATGTATAGTTGAGAAGATCTTAACTAGCAGAATAGAAGAAACATACTTGTTTTAGAGAGGATGACGGGCGCAAATTCCCTTGTTATGTGCAGAAGGGGAACCAGAGGTAGAGGATCCTGGTGTATTCTGCGGAACACTCTTTGTTGGAGATAAAATGCTGCTGGAGCTTGACGTCAGGTTCAAACGACGGGGCGGGGCCAAATGCTGGAAGAATTGTCATTGGGATGACGCAGTGACTGCTGCTTATATATGCGCGTAATGATGATTGACAGGACTGAATGTTTAGGCTTCTCCCCAACCTACATTTGGAACTACATTAAACGTTAGCTAGATTATGTTCAATACCTGTCTAGCAATGTTTGTTTATGCTGAGATATAATCAAATAATGGTTTGTATTAAAAAAATAAATAAAACATCAATCACGTGTCATTATGTGCTGTGAGTTGACTCTTGTGATTTTTGTTTCACGCTTCAGAACTTCTGTTAAGGCAACATAGTGAGCATTGATGCTCCCTGGTTTTCACGGTACACTGTGGGACTTTTTATGGATTCAGTGGTTGGGAGCTGATTGAGATGCACCCTGTGAGCGGGGCAGAGTCCAGAGTGTGCACATGACAACTAGCTATATCATCATGATTATTTGAATAAGAAAAACTAATTTAAAAGTAAAATAATTTCAATTATTTAGTTAAATATCACTTAATGGGGCCCTTTTTGCAAAATAGTGGCTGAGGCAAGATCTTTGGGTCAAGTTAAACCACAGCACCTTGCTGAAAATCCAGCATAAACCAGCACAAATTCCTTGTTGATCCAAAGTTAGTGCTGGTATAGTGCTGGTCTAGCTAATGGTCCAGCATAGTCATGCCATTCTCAAGCAGAGATGGTTAACCAGCATGGTCTTTCTGGTGAAGGTGATTAACCAATATATTCTTGCTGGATGGAGTGTGAATAGGCCAGTTTTTTATATGCAAGCAGCATTGTGGGGACAAGCATTATTTATGCTTGCTTTTCTACAAGTAAAACATTAATGATGTAAATGAAAAACAATACTAGATTAAAACATGTATTATATTGTAATAAACGTAATTGGTTTTGCTCCCACTTTTGAAAGTAGAACTAAAAAGTTGAATTGTTTTAATTTGTTTTATTTTAATACCCTACAATGTACAGCAATGTATACTGTAACATAATAACATAAACATCACCAATATGCTACTGTAGATTTGTCTTAATTTGTGTTGCATAGTTTTCTTTAAAAAAACAGTTGATAACTATAGTTCGGGAGGAACACGTTCAAATGATCTAAGTAATCATCGCATCATTCCAACCAGCAGTCAGCAATCAACATGTCTACCCAATCAGTATGAGTGGAGACCTATATATATGTGTGTGTATATATATATATATATATATATATATATATAGTACTCTGTGTAGTAGGAGATCCAGAAGGATAAAAGAAGGAGTGAAGGATGAGAGAGGTCCATGCCTGGACTTTTCTCGTCCTTTACCGTTGTCACTCCTCCAACTATTATCCTCCTGGAGCTCGTCCAGAAGACTCCATTACCACGGCTCTCAGCCTCACCCTGCTTGCCACAGACACAATTGCTGAAAGAGATATAATTTAAGTGCCCAAAAGGAAAACACTAATCACTATAATGTTGACTTCAAACAGACTTTAACAACTTTTGTTCGTGTACTGTATGAAAGAAATAAAGCCAAACTGGTTTATAATAAGTTAATACGCTAATGCTGATTTTGAAGTTGCCTGAGCATATTCTGGTGAGTTATCATCGATTTTGTTTGCAGTTGATTTAGATTTAGGCAGTGAGTTGTTGTGCTGTCTGCTCTTCTCTTCTATTTTTGTTTCTGTTCTTGTTGTTCCTCTTTCTTTTGGTGCTTGTTAACAGTAGGTGTCATCACTAATGGTCAATAATCACTTGTTCTGGTTCAGTGTCACTTTTAGTGAAGTTCACAAACGTAATTTCGGGACCCATCTAATCTTTCAATTAACTGCCAGAGCATATAAGCAGCCACTCACCTTGCTCTGGCATCAGCTGTTTTGGCACCCCTCCACCTCCCCAACCCCACCAACATAATTTAGGCATCTTGTTTACCATACTCCTCTTCCAAGCACTAGTAGTCCCACTGGGGGGTATATCTAAGCTCGAGTTGAAGCTGCTTCCTCGATCCCCTCCACTGCAGCCAGCAAGCCAAATACGCTTAACCTTATTATCTTAAAGATTATATGGGAAAACAAACTCGTGAACTCTCTGTAGATTGGGATTATACGTACACTTAGCTGAGTTTATGTAACATGCGTTTGTTCTTTATTAAATCATTTATTAAAAATAATTGGAAAAAATGTCTTGGTCTTTATTAGGACGCGGACTTCAAAGGCAATGCGTTCGACAGTCACAAAGTTCGGAACGAGTGTTGTTAAATGGGATGGAATAACCTATGGAGGATTGTTCTTGTCACCTAGCAACTGTGACAGCTGCCGTTGATGAGTAGCAGTAATTTTTGTGCTGGATTTTGTCTGAAAACAAAACAGGGTTTACAAACTGAAGGGAAACAAAGGTCGCATTTTGAGGCCGTATTTGAAGGAGCTTTGAGCTTTGAGCCTTGACACAATTGGCCTTCGAATAACTAATCATTTCAGGAAGCGCTTGCCAGTACATGGCCCCTGTTGACTACCTCATCACTAGAGAGATCAATGTTAGGAGTGGTGCTCCTTATATTGAGGTGACAAACTGGACAGTGTGAGAAGTTTCATCTCTGCCTGCTGCAACCATCTCAGAATCATGCTAGTATGGTTCCCAGTTGCTTTTGCTATCACATTGTCAAAGCTTTGGGAGCTCTGATGTTACTGGTAGACTGGTGTTTACCAGACTATGGGTCAAGGCAATGAGCAAACCAGAGCATCTTTTAAAATGCAACTCTTAAGCATAAATGTTCATCTTCGTAACACTGCCATCCATTTGCAAAGGTTATTGACACTTCTGCTAACTTATACTTAAAATGTTCTTCTTTATTCACAGGACATATATATATATATATATAGTGTTATAGCTCATCTTATGCCTAGGCAATGAATGTGTTAAACTAATATTAGAAGATTTGTCATAGCCACATCAAGTCATATCATTTACCCTACAAACCTTTCACACCCACAACCACACATGCATCATATGAAAATACAGGTTAGAGAGACAACTTATTCCATGACTCATTTTTGTTTATCTCAGCTGTACATTTAATAGTAGGTAACTATAAAAACCAATTAATCATATTATGATTGGTTTTATGATTGGTTTTGCATGTTTGATGTGTATTTCTGACAGAAACTAAAAATTACTGTCACTGTAAACCGTTTTTTTTTTTTTTTTTTTTTTTTTTTTTTTACAAAAAGTGGTCATGTTTAGGGGCTTGAAAACATAAAGTCGATGTACCTACAATAACAGACCGCCATGCATATAATAAATTATTCATTCAAGAATGTTATGCAAGTTTACTGCAACAAAGGAGCCCGGAACTTCACATACTTTTGAAAATCAGTGTTTAGTTGATCCCGGTAAGCGCTCATTGTCACAGTTGTAAACACGACCGTGTTCTTCTTCTAAGAGGGGGTTTGGTGTCACGGCATTTGTTTCTAGGCGGACCATTAAAGAACGTGACACATGCGTCTCCCGGACATCCTGTAGAATTCAACCAACCAGATGACGACTTCGAAACTCCTGAAGTGTTTCCATATAAGTGTGCCATATACATCAGATGTTCAGCCAACGGTCCGTGGGCGTGATGTCTGAGGCTGAGACTAGAGTCAAACTGGCGGGATCGCGTAGTGGGCGTAACCAAATTATTGCGCCATGGGAGAGCGACCAATAGATACATGCTTAATGCTTAATTTTTGACACGTTGGAGTGGTAAAGAAACATGAATGAAAAAATAAAGTTTAGACATGCTTGATGGTATGCTTTATGGTATTTAGTGTCTAGTGTTAGGGTTAAAGAATATGTTGTTTATTCTCTTCTCTTTCTCTTATGTGTGTATCTAACCTTAGTATTACTAAATGTGTTGTATCTTACTCTACTGTAATGGCACTGTCTCTTGCACTTCGAATGTATTTTGTATTTTAATTAAATACATTTGATGAGCAAGTATTTATAATTTGTAACAAAATACTTTTTTGATGTATTTGTGCCCATCTCTGGTCCTTATTGTACAACATCATTACTGGTATTTATGAACAACAGCGGAACTGATATCTTTCTGACATTATTTTTCAATGTTATTTAAAGTAAATTATGAAAAATACTTTGGTTGTTACATATACATGCAGGGTTAGGCAAAGATACATCAAAATGTATTTTAAAATAAAATACCAAATACCTTAATTTTAAGTGTATGAAAATAAACTACAAAATACAGCTGCTACACCATGTAACAAAATAAACTGCATGAAATTTCTTCGCAAACCTTCCATCAATTGACCTATTTGATCTATCCCTTCACCATTAAACTGACTCAGTTGATTAAATAGTTCAACCAAAAATGAAATTTATTCCATGATTTAATCACCCTCAAGCAATCCTAGGTGTATAAGACTATCTTCTTTCAGATGAACACAATCAGAGTTAAAAAAATCCATAGTCCTGGATGAATGCATTTTTTTTTTTTTTTTTTTTTTGTCTTCAAAATTTGGGCAGCCATTCACAACCATTATAAACCTTGGAGGACTAAGGATATTTTTAAACATATCTCCGATTGTGTTCGCCTGAAAGAAGATAGTCATATACACCTAGGATGGCTTGAGGGTGAGTAAATCATGGGATAATGTTCATTTTTGGGTGAACTATCCCTTTAAGTAAACAATGTTTGATAGCACCAGCTTATTTCTCTGCCTGAGTCATGCAATAAATCTGACATATGCAACCAGTTAACATATTCACATATCCCTGTGATCTCCCAGATGAAGGTTAGTTTTAAAGTAACCAAATAGTTTAGAGTTTAACAGTTTGCAAATGACTCATAATTGTATCCTAATTTAGTTACTTGGTGTTTGGTGAGGAACTTTGCATCAGCAACACTGACTCAGTGACAAACAAGTCATTTATAAGAAGACAACTGATGGCACCTTTATTTATAGCGACTTGTTTTTTAACTAATCATTTGATTGTTAATCATATAGGGGGCTGCTGCTCGGTATAATAGTTTTCAAGAAAATTATGTAAATTGGTAAACTATTTAGCCTAGGCTACTAAAACAAACACCAAAACTGTTAAAAAATTATAGCAATATGCGCAATTTTTTTTATTTTGGATCAATTTTCTGTTCTGATCTCAACAAGTCTGGGCAAACTTCTGAGTAGGCACCAATCAGAGGCCGCATTTTTATGATGTCATCATGTAGACTTCTTACAAAGTATTTTACAGTATTTTAAAACTACAAAAATACAAAACACTAAAATATTTTGATACAAAATACTATTTTATATTTGAAATGTGTATTTGAAATACATGTATCATAAATTCTGCCCATCCCTGTATACATGCAACATTTCAGCCGTAAATAAATTATAAATGTTAGCTAGATTATGTTTGTTACCTGTCTAGCGATGTATGTTTATGCTGAAATATAATCAAATACTGTTTTGTACAGTGCTCGGCGTAAATGAGTACACCCCCTTTGAAAAGTAACATTTTAAACAATATCTAAATGAACACAAAAACAATTTCCAAAATGTTGACAAGACTAAGTTTTATATAGCATCAGTTTAACTTATAACATGAAAGTAAGGTTAATAATATAACTCAAATAAGGGTGATGCAAAAATGAGTACACCCCACTGAAAGTCTCTGGAGCAAAGCTAAATTTTAGACTACAAATGTCTAATTTAACAAGAATTCAACCACAGGTGAGTCTAATTATTCATTACACAGGTGTCCAGCAGACAGTTGACTATAAAAGGGTGTTAAAACCCCTTCCCATTTCATGCTGTCAGCAATGGCACCACATGGAAGAGAAATGTCACAAGACCTGAGAAAGAAAATAATTTCTTTACACCAGAAAGGTGAAGGCTACAAGAAGATCAGCAAAGCTTTACTTATCAGTCAGAATACTGTAGCAAAAGTGATACAAAAATGTAAAAAAGATGGAACTGCAACCATCTCACGGAGACGTCCAGGTTGTCCATGGAAGTTAACACCTCGACAGGAGCGTCTTCTGATGAGAAGGGTTTAAGAAAATCGGCATGCAAGTTCACTGCAGTTATCTAAAGAAGTAGAAAGCCAAACTGAGGTGACTATTTCCCATGACACAATACGGCGTACACTGCAGAGGAATGGTATGCATGAGTGCAGGTCCACAAAAGAAGCCTTTTCTAAAGCCCAGGCACAAAAAAGCCCGCCTAGAGTTTGCCAGGGCCCATGCTGACAAAGATGAAGACTACTGGGACTCTATACTCTGGAGTGAAGAGACCAAGATAAATGTTTTTGGAACTGATGGCTTCAAAACCGTATGGTGTCGCAAAGGTGAGGAATACAAAGAAAAATGCATGGTGCCTACAGTGAAACATGGTGGTGGCAGTGTCCTTATGTGGGGCTGCATGAGTGCTGCTGGTGTCGGGGAGCTGCATTTCATTGATGGCATCATGAATTCACAGATGTACTGCTCTATACTGAAAGAGAAGATGCTACCATCACTCTGTGCCCTTGGTCGTTGTGCACTTTTCCAACATGACGATCCTAAACACACATCTAAGGCCACTGTTGGATTTCTGAAGAAGAACAGGGTGAAAGTGATTCAGTGGCTCCTGATCTGAACCCAATCGAACACCTATGGGGAATTCTGAAGAGACAAGTTGAGCATCACTCTCCATCCAGCATCCAGTCTCTAAAAGAGGTCATTCTTGAAGAATGGAAAAAGATAGATGTTGCAAAATGTTGCCAACTTGTTCATTCCATGCCTAGAAGACTTGGTGCTGTCATTAAAAAATCATGTAGGCCATACAAAGTACTAGATGTAGTAGTTTTTGCTGTGGGGTGTACTCATTTCTGCATCACCCTAATTTGAGTAAAACTGAAAAATGTGTAATCTAAGTTATATTATTAACCTTACTTTCATGTTATAAGTTAAACAGATGTTATATTAAACTTAGTCTTGTCCACATTTTGGAAATTGTTTTTGTGTTCATTGAGATATTGTTTAAAATGTTACTTTCAAAGGGGGTGTACTCATTTACGCTGAGCACTGTATTTTAAAAAAACCTCTCTCGTGTGTCATTATGTGTTGTGAGTTGGCTCTTGTGATTTATGTCCCTAATGAAAAAAAAATATATACTAAAATGTATTTGAAGTGTACTTAAGAATACTACAAATACATTTACATATTATGTTGTAAGGAACCCCGCATCGGCCCAAAAACGGAATCCGACGGCCTGGGCGAAGGTTAACGCGTGTATGCCTTTTCAGCGCATCTGTGAAGTTCACTTAATTTCACTCGTTTAATCTGACTCCAATTTTAAATGATTATTACTCTTAGGTTTTGTTCCCAATTGGAAATTAATCATTTGTTATGTATTAATTTAGATTTTTGATTATTCTGGGTATCTCATATTTTCAATTATTCGTTCATTACGGACCCATATCACTTAGAAAAGTCACTTCGGCCGGTGAGTGCCTTTCACGATCACAAATTCACCAGTTCTGATCTTAGTCAGAGGGTGCAGAGTTTACTAATGCATTTGAGTCAAACCACCACATGCTTGTTCATACAAAAACACAGTTTTCTTAGTCACGATACTGCAACTTGCTAAGCCAGTTGATAGATAAAAATCAAAAAGTCCCATGATGTGCTAACATGCTCCTTTCATGGGCCTTTAGTTTGAATCTATCCTGACGCAGATTTGCGGAAATATGGACTCCAATAATCTACTGGTCATAATGATTTCAGAAGAATCCAGAGTAAATCAAATATAACATTTTATTTGTCAAGTAAAAATGTATCATGTCAATTTCATAGTTGGACAATTAGAAGCCAATTCAGAAATAATAAATGCATAACATCAATTGAAATGCACATGCACACAGTGGTGGATTAGTGTTTGAAGACACTTGTCCATCCCTGTGTGGGGGCCTCTGGCTACAGAAAATCCCCCCTGACTGCTTTGCACTTTACCTTATATACAGACCAGAACAAAAGGGTTGTAAATATTTATTACACCAACACCTGTTTTGGGGGGAGAGGAGTGGGTGTTTCAACACCCAAAAGGAGGACAGAATTCTCCTTAGTTTTCAATCTTCTTCATAATACCAGTGACTGCTGTGAAATTGAGACCATTTTACCAATCGCACTGAGACATTTAAAATGATACCAAACATGAAAGGAAAAAACAATAGATACACCAGATACATTATACTTCTCGGAGAACTTTCAGTGACTTGTGTTGGGGGAAAGGAAGGAGGGTGTGTGTGTGTGTGTGTGTGTGTTGGGGGGAGGGCTATTGCATCCTGTAGATGTGTGAGGGCAAGGCGTTGTCCTACACTATTTCTTTGACATCTTCTCTTCAGATGAGTTTTATTGCTTTATTGCAGGGTGCTTGATCTCAGTTTTTGTCTTAGCAGGAAAATCAAGTCTTACAATGTAAATGTATTTGTACATTTACATAATATGTAAATAATATGTGTTGCTATAATCTTGTGATTTATGTCCCTAATGAAAAATAAATATACTAAAATGTATTTGAAGTATACTTAAGTATATTACAAATACATTTACATATTATGTACTTAATAAAAATACCTTGTAATTGTACTTTTGGTATACTAAACTGGTATACAGGTGCTGGTCATATAATTAGAATATCATCAAAAAGTTGATGTATTTCATTAATTCCATTCAAAAAGTGAAACTTGTATATTATATTCATTCATTACACACAGACTGATATATTTCAAATGTTTATTTCTTTTAATTTTGATGATTATAACTGACAACTAAGGAAAATCCCAAATTCATTATCTCAGAAAATTAGAATATTACTCAAGACCAATACAAAGAAAGGATTTTTAGAAATCTTGGCCAACTGAAAAGTGTGAACATGAAAAGTATGAGCATGTACAGCACTCAATACTTAGTTAGGGCTCCTTTTGCCTGAATTACTGCAGCAATGTGGCGTGGCATGGAGTCGATCAGTCTGTGGCACTGCTCAGGTGTTATAAGAGCCCAGGTTGCTCTGATAGTGGCCTTCAGCTCTTCTGCATTGTTGGGTCTGGCATATCGCATCTTCCTCTTCACAATACCCCATAGATTTTCTATGGGGTTAAGGTCAGGCGAGTTTGCTGGCCAATTAAGAACAGGAATACCATGGTTAAACCAGGTACTGGTAGCTTTGGCACTGTGTACAGGTGCCAAGTCCTGTTGGAAAATGAAATCTGCATCTCTATAAAGTTGGTCAGCAGCAGGAAGCATGAAGTGCTCTAAAACTTCCTGGTATACGGCTGCGTTGACCTTGGACCTCAGAAAACACAGTGGACCACCACCAGCAGATGACATGGCACCCCTAACCATCACTGACTGTGGAAACTTTACACTGGACCTCAAGCAACATGGATTGTGTGCCTCTCCCCTCTTCCTCCAGACTCTGGGACCCTGATTTCCAAAGGAAATGCAAAATTTACTTTCATCAGCGAACATAACTTTGGACCACTCAGCAGCAGTCCAGTCCTTTTTTGTCTTTAGCCCAGGCAAGACGCTTCTGACGCAGTCTGTTGTTCAAGAGTGGCTTGACACAAGGAATGCAACAGCTGAAACCCATGTCTTGCATACGTCTGTGCGTAGTGGTTCTTGAAGCACTGACTCCAGCTGCAGTCCACTCTTTGTGAATCCCCCCTACATTTTTGAATGGGTTTTGTTTCACAATCCTCTCCAGGGTCCGGTTATCCCTATTGCTTGTACACTTTTTTCTACCACATCTTTTCCTTCCCTTCGCCTCTCTATTAAAGAGCTCTGTGAACAGCCAGCCTCTTTTGCAATGACCTTTTGTGTCTTGCCCTCCTTGTGCAAGGTGTCAATGGTCGTCTTTTGGACAACTGTCAAGTCAGCAGTCTTCCCCATGATTGTGAAGCCCTCAGAACTAGACTGAGAGACCATTTATAGGCCTTTGCAGGTGTTTTGAGTTAATTAGCTGATTAGAGTGTGTCTTCAATATTGAACCTTTTCAAAATATTCTAATTTTCTGAGATACTGAATTTGGGATTTTCCTTAGTTGTCAGTTATAATCATCAAAATTAAAAGAAATAAACATTTGAAATATATCAGTCTGTGTGTAATGAATGAATAAAATATACAAGTTTCACTTTTTGAATGGAATTAGTGAAATAAATCAACTTTTTGATGATATTCTAATTATATGACTAGCACCTGTATACCAGTTTAGTATACCAAAAGTACAATTACAAGGTATTTTTATTAAGTACATAATATGTAATCTTAAATTGGAACAACTAATACTTTTACTTTAATGCACTTTATTTGTGCGGAAGTAGTGCTGTAAAGCCCTGGGTATACTTCGGCCGTCCGCGTTCATGCACCGTCCGCATTACGTAATTTTCGTCATGTGGAGTGCTTGCGCCCGGCCGCACACCCCGTCCGCGTGCAGCCCAAATTTCGAGACTGCGCGGACGGTGCGCGTGCAACAGCACATGCGCACGCAAGAAAGAAGAGTCCAATAGATTGCAATACGCACAGTACCAAAGAATATACACTAACAAGAAGCGACACTTAATAGAACGTTCCATTGCAACACCGGCGCCCAGCAGCAGCCCTGCGTTTCCGCCATTTTGGGGTGAAAGCGAGTCGGCAGTCCACTAGTTTCTATGGCAATATCAGCTGCTTTGTTAAAAAAAAAAATGCACATTAAAGCTGAAATCCAACCTGAATGATGACAACACAGAATAAAATACTATCACTAGTGATCATCAAATCCTTTTAACAGTTTATTTTACACACTTTGTGTTTAAGTCTTTTAAGTCTAAAGGTTTTTTCACAAAACCTTTGCTCTCTAGAAACCCAGTCAGTTTGGGTTAAAATTCTTTAAAAGGCTTATAAACACTGAATTATTACCAACATATGAAATTAAATTAAGGACATGCATCAGAAAAATTGGGAATGTTGGACAATAAATATATGAATATAACAGCTTGATTTTGCAGTGTTGTCTAATGTCCATTGAAGCAAAAGTGTCCAAAAGTGTGAATTATGCGATAACGGACACAGCAATGCATCACGTATTATAAGATCATTATGTTATAGCGTAATCCATTAAAATGTACAATATAGCCTATTTCATTTCAGACCTAGATTATTACTATTACTCTATTAGGTCTAAAATATATTGTTCGCTGCAAACATGATGATCTTAAGTTTATTAATTGTTAATTTACTATTAATAAATTTGTAAAGTTGCATAAAATGGAAATACTCAATAAAGTAGGCTAACTACGCTACCTCAGATGGTTGAATGGTTGGATTCCACAACTGGTAAAATAAAACATATATAAGACAATACAACATTTTCTGTGGGAGCCATACAATTTACTGGTGACTTAATTTAAAAAAAACTGTTCTATTGCGCTTCTGATTTGGCAGTGAAATTCGCCGATTTTGGGTGTGTAAGATGTGAAGGATTCTATGGTCCAGTTAGTATTTTCACCCCATAATGGCGGCCGTGCTACCGGAGCGCCATCTAGTGGCTGTTACCCAAAAAGTATCAAAGTGTCGCCTCTTGGGTTCTAAGCTCTTTGACAGTACTGAGCACAGTGTGCAGTCGACGAAGAAGAGTGTGGAAAGAGCGATTTAAAAACAACACGCTTGAAACAAAGAGAAACTTCTTCCAAGACGAGTAAACAAATCCTTCTCCATCGTTTTAGATTCTTGTTCAGTGTATCTTCCAAACTATGTTGCAATGGTGTTTCTTCTCCGATCATGCCCAGCGAATGTTCCGTTGATGACACGACTCAGTGCTGCCCTCCGATGTCTGGTAGAGCATAGAAAAAAGTTGTACTGCGCATGTGTCGAACTCAGTCATCCGCGCGCATCCGCGGTTGAGTATACTTTGAAAGATGCGCGGACACAACTGCGCGCGACGCGTCCGGGCGCGGAAAGTGAAGTATACCCGGGGCTTAAGTTACAGTAATTAAATTACTTATCCACTGAAAAAGTAAAGTAAGGGATTACTGTTAATTTTTAGGTAATTTAATTACAGATACTTATAATGTACTTGCGTTGTACTTGTGAATGTGAACAGCATGTAACAGCACTGTCTCCGTCCATTAGTGACAGCAGTCTTTAAAACATGCTACTGTCTACTACTGGCTGTCTGTATTATAAATGATAATCAAACAACAAAAGAAAAAACTTTAATAAGGATTAAACTATATTTAATTTATACAGTTATGACTATGCAGAGTTATTTTATGTTTGATTATTCAATTTCTGTGGTATTTTTACTTACTATTAGACCTACCTGGAAAAAAATAGCCTATATAGCATTGTTTTATTTGTATTTTTATATATTTTTACTGTGGTATCGAGTATTGTGCACTTTTGGTGGTATCGGTACCGACTACTAGATTTTTGGTATAATGACATCCCTATTTGTTACTAAAAAAACGGAATTATTATAAAGTAAATAAAAGTATTATAGTATATGTTTTAATAAAGTTAAAATGTTTTAAAAAGCTATAAAAGGCTAAACCATTCCATGTTTGACTAAATTATTAAAAGAATTTCCTTTCTATTGTCTATCCGGTCAAGGTTTATAGGGATTTTAAGAAGTAATTAGTAAGTTACTTATTGAGTAATTAAATTACTTTTCAGACAGAGTAATTAGAAAAGTATTTTAAATACAATATTGATGATGTAATTAGTAATTAGTAATTAATTACTTTTTTGAAGTAACTTACCCAACACTGATTGTGCACAAGTAGTACTCAAAATAAAGTTTAATAATTATAATTTTTTTATATCAGTAAGTCTCAAGAGATACGTCAGTAAATATGTTAATAGATTAAAACTATACTTAATATGAAATAAATGTATTTTAAATATATTCATTTTTACTAGGGATTTCATGCTTCAGAACTTCTGTTAAGTGAACATAGTGAGCATTGATGCTCCCTCGTTTTTACGTTGCACTGTAGGACTTTTTACGGACTCAACAGTTCAGTGCACTGGAAGAGTTTTGCGATTGAGACAGCCCTTAAAATGGCCAACTCCCTGGTCATTGCCTGACTACTGAACTTGGGAGCTGATTGGCATGCACCCTGTTCGTGGGGGAGTCCAAAGTGTGCATGTGACAACTGTATCATCATGATTATTTGAATAGAATGACTTATTTGAAAGTAAAATCATTTAAATTATTTAGTTAAATATCACTTATGAGGCTCTTTTTGCTAAAAAGTGGCTGAGGCAAGATCTTTGGGTCAAGCTAAACCACAGCGCCTTGCTGAAAATCTAGCATAAACCAGCACAAATTCCTTGTTGATCCAAAGTTAGTGCTGGTATAGTGCTGGTCTAGCTAACGGTCCAGCATAGTCATGCTGTTCTCAAGCAGAGATGGTTAACCAGCATGGTCTTTCTGGTGAAGGTGGTTAAAGCTGCAATATGTAAAATATCCAAAAACCACTAGGCCAGTACTATATATTTTGTGCAGTTGAGTACTTACAATATCTCAAATGTTTCCAACTATTTGTAAATCGTGAGAAAATTGCTATTTTAACCAAGGATCCGGGACGTGTGAGGGAGTCGCCTGTCAATGGCGTCATATCTGCGTTACCCTCAGTTAAACATATAATATATTGTAATAAACGTAATTTGTTTTGCTCACACTTTTGAAAGTAGAACTAAAAAGTTGAATTGTTTTGGTTTGTTATATTTTAATACCCTGCTGCTGCAAAAAAAAAAAAAACAGCAATGTATACTGTCTATAATTTTGTAAAGTCAACAACATCACCAATATGCTGTAGATTTGTCTTATTTTGTGTTGCATAGTTTTCTTTAAAAAACAATTGACAACTGTATGTGATCCATTTTTCATGCACAAAGGTTTACACAGAGAAATATGTCAAAATGCTTCAAAGGACACTGTGGCAAGCAGGGCGGGGCTGAGAGCCATTGGAATGGAGCGAGGCCAATGACACGAGTGCTAATGAGCATCACCTCCGTGCCACACCGGCCTCGAGTCTCACAGAGGAGATCTGGAGGGATAAAGGGCGGAATGACGACAGTGAAGGACGAGAGAGGACCAGGCCTGGACTTTTCTCGTCCTTCACTGTCGTCACTCCTCCTCCTCCGGAAGACTCCATTCCCACGGCTCTCAGCCCCACCCTGCTTGGCACTGACACAATTGCTGAAAGAGATATAATTTAAGTGCCCAAAAGGAAAACATCACCATAATGTTGACTTCAGCCTTTTTGACTTACAGACTTTAACAACTTTGTTCATTTACCATCTGAAAGAAATAAAGCCAAACTGGTTTATAATAAGTTAATATGCTAATGCTGATTTTGAAGTTGCCTGAGCATATTCTAGTGAGTTATCATCGATTTTGTTTGCAGTTGATTTATATTTAGGCAGTGAGTTTTTGTGCTGTCTGCTCTTCTCTTCTATTTTTGTTTCTGTTCTTGTTGTTCCTCTTTCTTTTGGTGCTTGTTAACAGTAGGTGTCATCACTAATGGTCAATAATCACTTGTAGAGTGAATCTACTTTATTTTATTAACTGCAACACTGGTTCAGTGTTACTTTTACTCTCTAGATTGGGACTATATGTACACATAGCTGTGTTCATGTAACATGCGTTTAAATCATTTATTGAAAATAATTTGAGAAAAATGTCTTGGTCTTTATTTAACTATGAACACACATTAAGAAATGTGAAATGTAACATATATGTGAGTTTTGTTGTGGTCTTACTGGGATCATACCAACAACCAAAATACAACATATGCTGGTCCACCAGCTCACCTGATTCCTATGACCAGTAACTAGAATTCTGTGCTCAACATACCTTATGCTGGTGATCAGCAATGCTGGATTTTTCAGCAGGGCTGTCAGGGATCTAAGGAGGGAATAGCAACCACACCCCCAGCTCATTCTATTGCCAGGTATCAGAGGAAAGGCACACTCCACCTAAAGCAAAACAGGAAGAGTATATCATTTGGGAAAATCCAGCAATTAGATTTTTCCTGGAAGTATTCTTTAGCTGCATCCCAATTCAGAGGCTGCATCCTTCAAAGGACGCAGACTTCAAAGGTAATGCCTTAGATAGTCACGAAGTTCGGAACGAGCAACAGTGTCATACCTGTTTTTTCATGATTTAGCATTAAATTATAACTTAAAATGTAAAGAAATAGCAGAAATACAGAAAATACCTCATAGAATGAAACCAGAGCATCTTTTAAAATGCAACTCTTAAGCATAGATGTTCGTTTCCTTTGTAACACTGCCTTCCATTTGCAAAGGTTATTGACACTTCTGATAACTTGTACCTAAAATGTTCTTCTTGGTTGACAGAACATATTTAAAACATTGCTCATCTTAGGCCCAGGCAATGTGTTAAACTAATATTAGAAGATTTGTCATAGCCATGTCATGGCATATCATTTGCATTCTACAAACCTTTCACACCCACAACCACACAACCTTTAAATACAGGTTAGAGAGACAATTTATTCCATCATTTTTGAGCATCTCAGCTGTACATTTAATAGTAGGTAACTATAAAAAAATTCAAATAATCATAGTATGTTTTGAAAGAGAATTACTGTTTAACATGCTTTTTTATTTTTGCTGTTTGTTTTAAAAATAACCATATTGCAAATTTTATGAAGGTGTTATTGTTACAATTCTAGGCTATTGTGATGTTAATTTTCACAACAATGTTGAAATTTTCTTTCTTAAATTATCTCACTACAGATCATGGGGCACTACCAGACTTACCTTGTTGTTTTCTGGGCATTGCTTCTCATAACCATTTCTGGAGAGGACGACACAGGTGCATCAAAAGAGTGTGAGGATGCTCCCTTTGTTCCAGGGTACAATCTTGCTGGAGAGGGATTTGATGTTGTGACCATGGAGCGAAAAGGATCTTACGTGATCAATATGGAGAAATGGGATTTAGGAAACGACACTTGTACATTGCACAAAAACAGTTACATGAATGGAATAAAACAGAAGCTACCAGCAGCAGTTGTAGACTGGAGGGCTTTGCCAATGTGTTCAATGAAAGTCTCCAGTCAGATCTTTGAATCAAGTGAAGCACTGGTCAATGATTCATCATCAGCACTCTCGGTCAGCTGGAAAGTTGGTTTAGATGTGAAGGCTGCTGGAGCTGCGGTCGGAAGCACTCATTCCAGGGAAGCGAAATTTGCAATGACAAAATCAAAACAAGACAAATACAGTTTCACCAAACATCAAGTTGCATGCAGCTTATACAGGTAAGAGAGCTGGGTTGTTTTTCCTCATAGAATGACTATGAAAAGAAATTTTTAATTGTAAATTGCTCCCCTTTTTAATCCCACCGGATTCAAATGCATTAACTGTTTCTTTACAGATATCGTGTAGCTGAAAAGCCTCCCCTTCATGCACAGTTTCTTGAAGCAATCAAATCACTCCCTGCATCCTACGATCCAGACGCCTACCGCAACCTGATCACCACATATGGCACTCACTATATCAAAGATGTCAAGTTAGGGGGGCAAATGAAAGCCATAACAGCCTTCAAAACCTGTCAGGCAACAGTGAATGGGCTTACAGACACTGCGGTAAAAGACTGTTTGGATGTAGAAGCCTCTGGTTCATACAACGTAGCAACTGTGAAGGTAGAGGCACATTTTTGTGAAGAACAGAAAAGGAAGATGGGGACAAATCAAAAGTTCAGCACCATGTTCAGTGAGCGCGAGACAGAGATTATCGGAGGAAAAATAAATGGTGAAGATCTTCTTTTTTCTGGTTCATCACATCCAAATTCCCTTAAAAACTGGCTTGAGTCTCTGAAGAGCCTCCCTGATATTGTGCATTACTCTCTGAAACCCCTCCATTCCTTACTGAGTACTGAACACCCTGCCTGGAAAGGACTGAAGAGAGCTGTTGAAAAATACATAATTGAAAATGCCCTCATGAAGGTTTGCTCTGAGCCTTGCAATATTGGCAAGAAGGGCAGTGCAAGAGACCGATGTGCTTGTGTTTGTGAAAGCAGTCAAATTATAAAGTCTAACTGTTGTCCAGCTGAAAAAGGACTTGCCACCCTGAAAGTTTACAGTCTCAGAGCCAAAGGTCTGTATGGAGATGTATTTACTCAAACAGATGGTGCTGTATCGGTCACATATGGCACGCAAATTAAGCGCACTGAGACTATTAATGATGATAACGATCCAAATTGGCCAGAAACATTTGAGTTTGGTCCTATTAAGATCAGCATGGCCAATAAACTAACTTTTGAAGTTTATGATGCAGACACCTATTGGAACAGTGATCTCCTCGGTTCATGCTCTTTTGATCTTAGAAGTGGAGTTGTGAATGACAGTTGTGTTTTTAAATATGGCACCTTCTTTTTTACCTATGAAGTGAAATGTGCTCCCAGTCTAGGGGGCCCACAGTGTAATGAACACAAACCTTCTCCAATGGCTGCCCCTCTGGCTGACATTTTCAGCTCAAGAAATGGGGTTCTGGTTAAAGACATGCCCAGACTTGAATCAGCTCACAATTTCTCAAATAAATTCAAGAGCGCTTGTGGAAAACGGATAAAGCTGTAGGATTTTAGTAGGATCTTAAATCAGGCCTTGTGCATTAAAGCCATAATCTTGGAAAGCTTGCTAATAATTTGAAATGCCTAAAATGCTTAAGCATAAACTTTTCTCACTTATTTTTATTTCAATTACTTTTCTTTGTATTTTGTTTTATTAAAGCATTCACAAAACCTGATCTGTGTGATTTATTTATTTTTTGGGAAGAAATTTTCTTAAAACTATAGGGCTGCTCAATTTTGGCAAAATCATAAGATTATTTTGCTCAATATTGAAATCACAGTTATTTAACATGATTATAGGTGGGTGATATGATCAAAGTTTTATTTCATGATATGAGTTATTTTAAATGTCAGTGAAATTTCACAATTATCAGTACTTCAGAAAAAACGAATACTAGGTTAATTAATGTAAGTAAAAGTCCTCAAAACAGTTACAGAAGACAAGTAAACAGTCAGTAATACAATAAGAACAAAGAAACTAAATGACAAAGAAAAGTGACAAAAAATACAACAGAACAAAAATACAAATTAAATAATTCTTTAGATTTTTCAGGAAGATGAACTTACAGTGGTATTCCGATAATAGCCTACAACAGACATTGAATAAAGTAATCAAATGTAAAATAACACTGCTGTATACATTAAAATAGACTTGTCCTTATTAAAACTGCAGTTTATTCATTCAAGAGCAGTGAGTGATTTTATCTTTGTCTTTTGTTGTTTGATTAACATTAATGACTGCAGCAGATTTATTAGGCTGCTGCTCCTTTACCCTCGGACCCAATATACTGTTATACAGACACTCTTTCTCAGTGTTTACATTTACTTAAGACGTAACCGACTGTGTTTAAGAGGAAACTGTAGCGATATTAGCTCAAAATAAATATGATAATTAATCATGACTAGTTATAATTATGAATATTTGGATCAGTTAATAAAATTAACTTAATGTAATAAAATTAATATTACAATCAATTAACCTGTTCATCCAGTGAACACTCAGTGTTAATTGTTTATTAATTCTAAGAAATGCTCCTTTCCAGGTTATGGGAAACAACATTCTTATAGTACGGTACTACTGATCATTTAAAAGGCAATCTATTCACAGACGGGAGTCAGAACCAAATATGTATTGTGCACAAGTTTTATTAACTAAATCACGAACACATAGCTAACTAACAAACACAAACATACATACACACAAGTCACACATAAACATGTAAAATGATAAATGATAGAGTGAAACCGGAAGTGCGAAACAGTAGGAGCTACGAAGAAACCAAAAACCAGGAAAAGAATCATCAGTATTCATCATAAAAATTGCAGTTTTGGTCAGATCAACAAGAGAGAGAGAGGGAGGAACACTGTGCACTGGCTTTTAACCTCTGGTGCTGGACATTCCCCCTCTGGGTCAGTGGACCAATGATACATGAGCTCCCGACAGGAAAGTTTACGATCCTTTGTGTCTCTAGCAGGGGATCTGCACGTTAACTGGTTAAGTTGTTTTGAAGAAACTATTAAAGATTTTTGTAATACGGATATGTTGCACAGATATCGACACCCTATACACGAACATTCAAATCTTCAAAATACAAACTCATAGACACCAAACTTGGTATAGGTGAGTTTACGTTAACCATTGGTTCTTATCATAAAATTATGCATAACAATACTGAATTCAAAAACCAGAGATAATACACAAACAGTAATCATGGATGCCATGTCCTATGGATATGTATGTTCATTCATAGAACAGCCTATGCAGGAAAGTCTGTTTTGAGAGTTTTCTATGTGTCTCTTTGTCTCTGCTTTTCCACGTGGCAACACACACATACTTCAGGGCAATAAAACTAAGGCTGGTCTTCTCTTGGGATGGGGACAGACCCCAGAGTAAGTTTTAAACAATTATTTGTTAAATATAACAAATAATTGTGTCTGATTTGTCTCAGTCGTTACATAATCCCCCCTTTCGATCGTTGCTGTACCTCTTATAGCAAAAGCGAGCGACGTTGAAGGTGCCGAAAGATCAGACACACCACTGGCACACAAGGCTGGAAGGCCGTGATGGGCTCTGGTTGTATGTCTCTCCTGGAGTGGTGGTCGTTCCATGGCGGTTGATGTAGACAGCAGACAAGCTCAGGTCTCTAAGCTGGTGCTGCAGGCGTCGAGGCAGCCAGTGCCTTAACAGTCTGTCACCTGTCACCCCAAAGTCAGTTAGTTTGGGTGAGATGTTTGCTGGTGGTTGCAGGAAGTGGTTAGGGCACTGTGTAGCATGAAAAGGGTTTCAGACTGATCTAGTGCAGGTGGCAGGAGGTCAGCAGGTGTTTGTTGGCCTCTGTTAACAAAAGTCACAAGAAGTTTGAAGGTTGGAGTGTTGCTCTGCTTTTGTGGCAGTGCCAACATGAGCTTGCTTGAGCTCTGTTGGGCAAGGAGTCGGAAGCTTGTACTTCACTGTATTCTTCGGGTGAGTCGTGTTCAGGGAGCTGTTTTGCTCGTGTCCACAGCTTCTGTTACTCTGAGGCAGACGCGTCCAGTTGTCCTGTGGTATTTGCAGGTTGAGGGTGCTGTCTTCCATGACTTCTCCCAGGGCTTGGCTGGTACCTGTGCTGTTGTCATGGTGACAGTTCTGTGCTGGTCTGTGAGGCTTTGATCACATGTCTGCTCCTTGCAGGACTCTGATCTGTTATGTGAGGTTGTTTACCTTCTGTTTTCAGCTCCATGAGCTCGGCTATGGAGATGATACTCTTGATCAGCCCAGTGTGGCTGTAACTCTGGCTTGTCGTTGGTCCTCTCCTCTCATTGTCCAGTTGCGTTTGGCTCTGGTGCTGTCGGTCGTCAGCAGCCATGATGGCTTGTCAGTCTTTTGGGTCTCCCGTCTGGGAGGTTAAGCAGAGCATCTGCAACATTTTGACATACTTGTGGTGAGAGAAAGGGTGAGGAACTAATGCATGACCCTAAAGAATTCATAGGCAGTGGATGAGCTAGGAATATAACATCCAGCTTGTTGTTTCAGGCATAGCTCGCTAGTGAAGCGTGCCTTCTATGCTCACGATCTTAGCTATGGATGCTAGGATGCTAAGGTTTGCGTGGTTTTGAGAATGTTTCTTGAAAGGCATAAGCCGAGATTCAATAAATGACCGAAGATGGTTCTTATGGTCAATTATTTCTCAGAATCTCCTGATGATGGCTCACAACAGGCTTGATCTCTGAACAAATGAAACAGAGGGAGAGAAAAAAAAGGAAGGGGAGAACTTTCCTATTAGATTGCGTTTATTAGTGGTGCTCAAAACTATGCCAGAGCAATCGTTTAGATTACCTTTGTAGCTGGCTCATAAAATTGATGAATCAAAGCTCAAAAATCAAAGCTTGTTTAAGCATACATAGTTACGTCTGTCTTGTGCATGAATACTGACGTTCCTTTCAGGAGTGAAACACAGTCTTGGTCACCAGGTAGCTATGCTTGTAGATGCAGCTAATGTTTAGATGAATTACATCAATTTAACTATAATTTCTGAGGTGGTTACACTGTAGAAAGCTGCAGAAAGGTGAGCATCACCAAAATCTACATTTCATATAACACTGCACTGAGATTTACTCATCAGAAACAGGTTAAGCAATACTGCAATTGGGATTTTTTTTTTTCAACCAATGCAGGCTAATCAATTCTGGTGCAGTTTAAATGCCGCTGAGTTGAAATTCTTTGTCAAAACAGACTTATGCTTTATAGTAGGTAACTATAAAAACAACTATAGTAGGTAACAATTTGAGCTACAGTAGCTCGTCTGTTGGATCGGACCACACGGGCCAGCCTTCGCTCCCCACGTGCATCAATGAGCCTTGGCTGCCCATGACCCTGTCGCCGGTTCACCACTGTTCCTTCCTTGGACCACTTTTGATAGATACTGACCACTGCAGACCGGGAACACCCCACAAGAGCTGCAGTTTTGGAGATGATCTGACCCAGTCATCTAGCCATCACAATTTGGCCCTTGTCAAACTCACTCAAATCCTTACACTTGCCCATTTTTCCTGCTTCTAAAACATCAACTTTGATGACAAAATGTTCACTTGCTGCCTAATATATCCCACCCACTAGGTGCCGTGATGAAAAGATAATCAGTGTTATTCACTTCACCTCTTAGTGGTCATAATGTTATGCCTGATCAGTGTATATTCAGGGTTCACCATTCTAGGGAACTCACGTAAACAGAAGCACATGTTATCACCTCAGGGAGGGGAAAGACACTGTGTGCAAGCGTTACAGCCATATCACCCTGTAGCCCAAGACTGGTTGCCCACTGAAGCTAAACCTGGTTAGTACCTGGATGGGAAACCTCCTGGGAAAACTAGGTTGCTGCTGGAAGAGGTGTTAGTGAGGCCAGCAGAGGGTGCTCACCCTGTGGTTTGTGTGGGTCCTAACACCCCAGTACAGTGATGGGGACACTATACTGTCAAAAAGCACCGTCATTCGGATGAGACGTTAAACCGAGGTCCTGACTCTCCGTGGTCATTAAAAATCCCAGGATGTCCTTCGAAAAAAAGTAGGGGTTTACTCCGGCATTCTGGCCCAATTAGTCCATTGGCCTCAGTCCTTCATGGCCTCCTAATCATCCCCATACACTGATTGGCTTCATCACTCTGTCTCTTTTCCACCAATAAGCTGGTGTATGGTCAGCGTTCTCGCACAATATGGCTACTGTCACATCATCCAGGTGGATGCTGCACATTGATGGTGGTTGAGGAGATGCCCCCCCTTCCATGTAAAGTGCTTTGAGTTCTAAGAAAAGCGCTATATAAATGTATCGAATTATTATTATTATTATTATTATTATTACTATTATATGCCCGACCAGTTGCCCACAGTTTTACCTGGGCTAGACGGTGTGTCTGAGGTATCTGAGCACTAGGTCCCTGTGTGCACACAACAGATCTCAAGAGCTAGAATGAGCCAGCCATTGAGATATTTGAGAAAGCGAATACCCACTTCCCTTAATGGGGCAAGGGCAGCTTCCACGACTTTCATAAAGATGAAAGGTGACAGGGACTGCCAGAAGGGAGGACCTGGTACTGATATGCCTGACCCTCGAAAGCAAATCGAAGGAAAGGTCTGTGTCGAGGTAGAATCAAGACATGGAAGTATGTGTCCTTCAGGTCTATTGCTGCTAGGCCCTCCAGCACAAATTTGTGATCACCTCAGCCCCCTTTAAAACTAATATGAAAACAGCGACAGGCTTCAGCTCCTCCCCGTCTTGTCTGCTTTATTCAGCAAGTTCTTCAGTCTGTAGCAGCGCAGTGTCAGAAGCAGAGATATGTGCATAATGTGATGCGGGAGCAATACAACATGGTTTCCCATCCACTGTAAAGTGCTGCATTCTCCCCCTTTCACACTTCTATGGAAAATTTCTGCCATTGGAATAAAAAAATAATAAAAGATAATTGTGACTTTTTACAATTTTCACAATTCTGACTTTTTTTAATTACAATTGTGCGTTTACATATCGCAATTCTGACTTTTTCTCAGAAATGAGTGATAAAAAATAGTCAGAATTGCAACTTTATATCACAATTTTGAGAAAAAAAGGCAGAATTGTGAGATGTAAAGTCACAATTGCGAGAAAAAATCAGAATTGTTAGATAAAAAGCCGCAATTACCTTTTTTATTTTTTATTCACTGGCGGAAACAAGCATACAGTACAGTTGTTTTCCTCCAGTGAAAATGGAACGAGAAGACATACTTTAGAAAATGTTATTTTCATTTGACATTATTGTGGGTGTGGCATTAGATTGGCATGAATATGACATTGACATAGATTGAAAACATGATCAAAAACACAATCACACTGTAAACATCATTTGAACTGAAAATTTGAGTTGATGCAAAGAAAGAGATTTATTAGTTTAGTTTATTCAACAGAATGTCAAAATAGTATGTTATGTGAACAACATAAGCTGATTTGACAAGTTTTGTGAAAAGTTGTGATAACAAATCAAAAATAATTTTTTACAGCGCAGTGCCTGTGACCGACAGCACTCTGAATGACAGAGACAAAGAAACACCATGTGGAGTTATTTCGTTCTACTAAATATTGACCAAGCAGCTGATTGTGACATTTATAGCCCTAGAGTAAAGGCATTTGTGGTTTTTGATGTCACTTTGAATTATAGACATGGCAAGTTGTGTTGTTGTTTTTTTTATTTTTTAATAGAAAACAAAAAAGGAATGGTTTAATATAGGACAGATTAAACATACTTCCAATCTAGACAATTACTATAAGGTTTGTCTATATTTGTAATGCCATGCCAGCAGAGGGAGCCCTCACCTGAATTCTGACTGTGTGCTGCTCCCTCTACGTTTCAAGCATGGCATGACCAAACAGGCCTTGCGAAGTATTGCCAGCTCCACTGCCTTACAGAATGTTCTGTATCCATTGTCTGTTTACCTTGTGTGTGACCATTTGCCTGATTAGTGTTTGTTGTATTACCCCTTTGACTTGGCTGCCTGTTTGCATTGTTTATTGACTTCTGCCCTTGGATTATCCCTTTGCCTGTTTGCCTATTGGACTGTGGTTTTTACTGTGGTTTTGACCCTTTGCCTGGCTTCACAATCCTTTTTTTGGACTGTTCTTATTAAACTTCAGCACATGGATTCTAACATGGCTTCAGCATCCTCATTACAATATTCTAAATGAATATTAATGAATATGGTTAGCTATGGATATGGTTAGCTAAAATGATTTGAAATAAAATAAATATTCAGGGGGTTGACTTGATCGGTAGTGTAGAACCTACTGAATGTATTGTTCCTGCATATCCTAGAATACATACAATATATTAAAGTGCCCTTATTATGGATTTTTTAAAAATTACCTTTCATGTAGTGTGTAACACAGCTCTAAGTGAATGAAAACATCCTGCAAAGTTTTAAATCTGAAAGTGCACCATATATAAAGTTGTCTTTCAAAAGTAAGAGTTGACTCTGAGTCAATTAAACAAGTCGTTTGTAAAATGAATCCCAATCCGTTTCGTTGTGATGTCAAGATGAAACAATAGCATATTGCCCGCCCACTTATTGCGCACACAGACACCTGGGACAATTCATTTTTTCAAGAACACCACAGCAGTAAAATCTTTTGTAGTGTTCCCGTCATTTTATTGCTTCTCAAACCTCAAGGAGTTAAACGCATGATTCACAAAACGCGTGGCCTTAAAATATGGATCAATGCCCAGTTTATTTGGACCAGCTTGCTCCTCTGAATCTCAACCTGTAAGTATGATTAATAACTGTTTATATTTTCTAGCGATCGTTCAAAATTCGTAGTTTTGTATGTTATGTTTTGTAACGTACACCCTAGTCTGTATGTCTCCTGCTAACCGGCTAACTCACGTTTCTGTAGTTCTGCTATTCAGATGTGGGTCCAGTATTGTCTAAAAATTTGTCGATTAATTCAGCTTGTCTATCTTATTACTTGGGGTAATGATCAAGGATGGAGCACGACTTTTGTTTACAAAGTATAATGCATTATCAGCTATTCATGTTTGTGCTCGGCTAACATGGGAGTTTACAACATAGCTGTGGGCCCGGTTCACTTACATAGCTGTAAAACAAACTGTTTTTTTTCCTCTGCATTTTTATTATTACGATAGAGTGGAGCTCTATCTGTATTGTAATAGGATGTTAAGATGCATTGTAATGACAAACAATGATCTAGCCATTTTTTACTTTGTTAATAGTTATGGCGAAAAAGTCTGTGTACACATCTGGCCTAATCTTTTGTTTAGAGGTTTTCAGCTTTGCTTGGCATTCTGTGCACATACATAAAGTATAACAGTGACGCTGCTATCACATCTTAGAAATAACGCAAACTAAGGTGACACTTACCATAAAGAAACGTCCTGCTCCAGTCAGTTTCTGGTTGATCGACTATTTCAGACGTTTCATCATCGGACTGTATGATTGTATACAATGTCTTGCAAATTGATAGCTGTCATTCAGTTATGGCAATGGGCATTTCGTTTCCGGCACGCGGTTGGCGCGGTAGACCAATCACAAAGGATTGGGCCATCTGACCAATCAGAGCAGTGTAGGCTCACGGAAAGGAGGGGTTTAGAGAGACTGATTCTTCAAACTGCTTCTAACGAATCGTTTACAAATCATACATAATATTGTAAAAAAAAAAAAAAAAAAAAAAAAAAAAAACAGGGTCAGTGATGGTAAAGTTGCAGTTTTCTTCTGAGTTGGAATAAAGACATTACAGTCTGACTCTGTTGGGAGAGTTCACTTTCCCGGGCGGAGAGTGAAGACATAGCAGGCTGTGGTCAAGGCCTGCAAGCAACCATGGGCCCCAGTCTCCGTTTTTAGTGTATCTCTGTGGCAGAATTACAGCGCCACATACTGGTCTGGCATGTATACTACATCGTTTTGAGTCCATTTCAGTGGTTTCGTGTGAATGCAGATATTTCTTGAGACGGCGCCGTTTTTTACGGAATTTTTTTTAGAAAAAAAAAAGATCGGTAGGAAAAGCTCTGGCTTCGTGTGGACTTGGAGCATGCGCATAAACCTTGCGCGCTGTATACAAACTTTAGTAAAGCTTAGTAATGAAGATTTACTTTAGTAAAGCTAATAGGCTCAGTAGCTTCTGCGGCATGAACACAAGTATGTGGTCCGCCATTGTTGTTGTTGTTGCTGTTTTGTGACGTAGTGGTGTCAAGACGTGGGGTGATGACATCATAATTTCACAAAATATACAGATTGGCTATACACACGAAAATGCAAGGGTGCCATTTTCAGATTTAGATTGGGACCCGGTTTCAAAAATTAGCAGTTTCAGGCTCCCAAAATGCCAGATCCATTTGGACGAAACAGCAATATGAAACAAAATTTTTATGTGTGTACGGGCTTCTTATCTGATGGTAGTCCTGGTGACTGAGGCCTTCTGCTCTAGTGGCTCTTTTCGGGGGATGGTTCATTACTAAGAGTGAGCTTTAAAGCTTATTTGTTAAATGTAACAAATAATTATGTGTCTGATTTGTCTCAGTCACTACAATATTATTTAAAGTACATTATGACAAATACTTGTTACATATACGTGCAACATTTCAGCTATAAATAAATTATAAATGTTAACTAGATTATGTTCATTACCTGTCTATGTATATTTATGCTGAAATATAATTAAATAATGCTTTGCATTTAAAAAAAAAAACATCTATCATGTGTCATTATGTGTAGTGAGTTGGCTCACATGATTTATGTTTTGCGCTTCAGATGTTAAGGGAACACAGTGAGCATCGATGCTGACTGGTTTTCATTGTGCATTGTGGGACTTATTAGGGAGTGAACATTTCAGTGCACTGATAGGATTTTGTGATTGAGACAGCCTTTAAAATGGCAGACTCCCTGATCAGTGCCCTGACTACTGAATTAGGGAGATGATTAAGACGCACCCTGTAAGTGGGGCAGAGTCGAAAGTGTGCATGTGACAACTATATCATCATGATTATTTGAATAGAATGACTAATTTGAAAATAAAATCATTTAAATTATTTTGTTAAATATCACTTAGTGAGGCTCTCTTTTTGTGAAATAGTGTCTGTGGCAAGGTCTTTGGGTCAAGTTAAACCACAGCGCCCTGCTGAAAATCCAGCATAAACCAGCACAAATGCCTTGTTGGTCAAAGTTAGTGCTGGTATAGTGCTGTTCTAGCTAATGGACCAGCATAGTCATGCTGTTCTCAAGTAGAGATGGTTTACCAGCATGGTCTTTCTTGTTGGTAGGTGGTTAACCAAGATGGGTGGAATGTCTTCCTGGGTGGAGTGTGAATAGGCCAGATTTTTGTATGCAAGCATTATTGTAAGAACAGGGTTACATAAAAAAAATAAGTAAAATGTACATTGGGCTCTTGCTGCTACTGAGGTGGGATATGGGTAAGATTAGGAATTCGGTGGTTAAGTCTGACGTCACGCGGCAGCGCTTCAGGGTCCAAACGCTCTATCTCATACAACAAGAAAACAACAAATGGTGCTAATATACACACATGATGTGGTGTAATACTACCAAAAAATTATAATCATAACCTTTATCTCCATACCAAAATCCCAGATGGCCAGACAGTAGCCACGTTTACATGTACACTTTTTTGTCATTCCGATTGAAAGATTCGGTGGAGTGTTTACATGAGATGTTATCTAATCCGATATGGTGTTTACATGCACCGGCGCTTTCAATCTGAATGACTTTGTGACATGCGCACATTAGCTTATGTCCTGTTTGCCGCCTTGTATTCCTGTCAACATGGAGTCCTGTTATTTCTTATGCGCGCTATTTTTATGTAAAGTGTTGCTCTTAATCAATCAACAGAGTGAAATTTGTAGCATATTACTGCTGGATGGTATGAGGAAAAGACGGGAACAGGAAGCTGACCTGTTTGGTTGTTGTGCATCTCTAAGTAGCATCTCAATACTACCCCTCCCTCCTCCGTAAAGCAGAAGCGTATGGATGAAGGTCCGTAGTAATGATTCATTGAGTTCTTTCAGTGTATTTAATAAATGTGTTGTTTCAGTTTTACTCCAGTTTAATTTTGCCGCCGACATTTTGCATTCTGACGACCCCTGACCGCCTGATGTGATGACGTAGACGCAAAGTAATCGGTTTAACTCGTTTACATGGCAGACTTTTTATTTTGTTCGGTTTATAGAAAGGTTTATCCCACCCCTCTCAAACCGATTACAATTTCATTTGGTTTGGGCATTTTTATTCCGACTGAGGTGTTTATATGGAGCATTTTCATTCGGATTGGACTTTTAAACCGATTACAATGCTCCATGTAAACGTGGCTAGTGATTCATCTTATAAATCGTTAATATATTAATGTCTGTGACGCTTTGAGCACAGAGACTGTTGTGTAGACTGTAAGTATTTTAAATGTTTAACTTTAAAATGATAAATGTTTAATATGAATAAATAGCGCTCATAAACGGCCATCAAAGTGAAACGAGCCGGGGCCTGGACCCAGAAACGGCATTCCTTACGTCACGACTTAACAAGCGGATAGGTTTGGTGGTATGGGTAGGTTTAACGGTGGATTAAGAGTTAGGGGAAGGGTCAACAGTGTAATTACAGTAATAATAATAAAGCTAACACTTTATTTTAAGGGTCCAGAATAATGCATTAGTTAAGCATTAATTAATGATTAACTTGTTCGCAATTAAGCATTGGTTAAGAACGAACACATAAGTAATTAATGATTAACTTCACATTTTAAGGGTCCTGTAATGAAAATACAGTTGTTTATTATTCATGTTAGTGCACAGTGCATTAACTAATGTTAACAAGATTTTAATAATGTATTAGTATATATTGAAATTAACATTAACAAAGATTAATAAATGCTTATTAGTGCAGTTCATTATTAGTTTATGTCAACTAATGTAGTTAACTAATGTTAACTAATGAACCTTATTGTAAAGTGATACCAACATTTGAAAGATACACATTTATGCTATAAATAAACAAAAATAACCTAGTAATTAATGATTAATTGAATGTACAGTAAACGCCTTTTAGTCATTAACTTAATAAGCCATATATTATTTTTGTGTAGTGATGTAACTATATTTCTGTGCCATTCTATTAAGTCACCAGCATACATACCTTATGCTGGTGATCAGCAATGCTGAATTTTTCAGCATGGGCTGTCAGGGATCTAAGGAGGGAATAGCAACCACACCCCCAGCTCATTCTATAGCCAGGTATCAGAGGAAAGGCACACTCCACCTAAAGCGAAACAGGAAGAGGGAAAATCCTGTAATTAGATTTTTCCTGAAAGTACTCTTTAGCTGCTTCCCAAATCAAAGGCTGCATCCTTCAAAAGATGCAGACTTCAAAGGCAATGCCTTCAACAGTCACGAAGTTCGGAACAAGCGTTGTTAAATGAGAAGGTCTAGCCTACGGAGGATTGTTCTTGTCACCTAGCAACTGTGACAGCTGCTGTTGATGAGTGGCAGTAATTTTTGTACTGAACTTTATTTAAAGTTTTATTAAACTGTCTTAAAACAAAACAGGGTTCACAAACTGAAGGGAAACAATTCGAGGCCACATTTGAAGGAGCCTTGAAAGTGGGACAGCCTTGACACAATTGGCCTTCGCAGCTATTGTATCAACTTCACTTCCTGGTAAATTGGTGCAGCACCCAAATCTGTAGTGCCAGTCAGTTGAAACCAATCATTTCAGGAAGCGCTTGCCATTTTTATTTGGCCCCTGGTGACTTCCTCATCACTAGAGAAATCAAACAATGTTAGGAGTGGTGCTCCTTATATTGAGCTGACAAACTAGACAGTGTGGGAAGTTTCATCTCTGCCTGCTGCAACCATCTCAGAATCATGCTTGTATGGTATCCAGTTGCTTGTGACATCACATCGTCAAACCTTTAGGACCCCTGATGTCACTGGTAGACTGGTGTTTACCAGACTATGGGTCAAGGCAAGAATATCATTGACTAGGAACTTTTATTTTATTAGCCTCTCTGTCACTGCCAGCAGTTTCTTTTATTGTTTTCAAACAATCTTAGCCAGTGTACCTGTTTGTTCATGAATTAGCATTAAATAATTAAAATTATAATGTAAAGGAATAGTAGATATACAGATAATTTGTATCTTATTTATTGCCACCTCTCAGAAAGAAACCAGAGCATCTTTTAAAATGCAACACTTAAGCATAGATGTTCGTCTTCTTTGTAACACTGCCATCCATTTTCAAAGGTTATTGACACATCTGATAACTTGTACTTAATGCTCATCTTAGGCCAAGGCAATGTGTTAAACTAATATTAGATTTGTCATAGCCACGTGATTGCATATCATTTGCACTACAAACCTTTCACACCCACAGCGACACAGCTGCCATATAAAATACAGGTTAGAGAGGCAACTTATTCCATGACTCATTTTTGATGATCTCAGCAGTACATTTAATAGTAGGTAACTGAAAAAAATAATTCAATTAATCATATTATGATTTTAAAGAGAAAATTACATTTTAATATGCTTTTTCATTTTTTTAAAAAAAATGTTATTTGTTTTAAAAATAACAATATTGCAAATTTTATGAAGGTGTTATTGTTACAATTCTAGGCTATTGTGATATTAATTTTCACACCAATAATGATTTGACAGAAATATGGAAAATTTCTTATCTCATTACAGATGATGGGGCACTTCCAAGTTTACCTTGTTGTTTTCTGGGCATTGCTTCTCATGACCATTTCTGGAGAGGACGACGCAGGTGCATCAAAAGAGTGTGAAGATGCTCCATTTGTTCCGGGGTACAATCTTGCTGGAGAGGGATTTGATGTTGTGACCATGGAGCGAAAAGGATCTTATGTGATTAACATGGAGAAATGGGATTTAGGAAACAGCACTTGTAAATTGCGCAAAAACAATTACATGAATAGAATAAAACAGAAGCTACCAGCAGCAGTGGTGTTCTGGAGGACTTTGCCAAAGTGTTCAATGAAAGTCTCCAGTCAGATCTTTGAATCAAGTGAAGCACTGGTCAATGATTCATCATCAGCACTCTCAGTCGGCTGGAAAGTTGGTTTAGATGTGAAGGCTGCTGGAGCTGCAGTCGGAAGCACTCATTCCAGGGAAGCAAAATTTGCAATGACAAAATCCAAAGAAGACAAATACAGTTTCACCAAACATGAAGTTGCATGCAGCTTTTACAGGTGAGAGAGCTGGCTTGTTTTTCCTCATAAAATGACTATGAAAAGAAATGAAAACTTTAACTGTAAATTGCTCCCTCTTTGATCTCACTGAATTCAAAGGTATTAACTGTTTCTTTACAGTTATCGTGTAGCTGAAAAGCCTCCCCTTCATGCAGAGTTTCTTGAAGCAATCAAATCACTCCCTGCATCCTACGATCCAGACGCCTACCGCAACCTGATCACCACATATGGCACTCACTATATCAAAGGTGTCAAGTTAGGGGGGAAAATGAAAGCCATAACAGCCATCAAAACCTGTCAGGCAACAGTGAGTGGGCTTACAGACACTGCGGTAAAAGACTGTTTGGATGTAGAAGCCTCTGGTTCATACAGTGTAGCAACTGTGAAGGTAGAGTCACATTTTTGTCGAGAAAAGAAGAAGAAGATGGGCACAAATCAAAAGTTCAGCACCATGTTCAGTGAGCGCGAGACAGAGATTATCGGAGGAAAAATAAATGGTGAAGATCTTCTTTTTTCTGGTTCATCACATCCAAATTCCCTTAAAAACTGGCTTGAGTCTTTGAAGAGCCTCCCTGACATTGTGCACTACTCTCTGAAACCCCTCCATTTCTTACTGAGCACAAAACACCCTGCCAGGAAAGGACTGAAGAGAGCTGTTGAAAAATACATAATTGAAAATGCCCTCATGAAGGTTTGCTCTGAGTCTTGCAAGATTGGCAGGAAGTGCAGTGCAAGAGACCGATGTGCTTGTGTTTGTGAAAGCAGTCGAATTATAAAGTCTAATTGCTGTCCAGCTGCAAAAGGACTTGCCACCCTGAAAGTCTACAATCTCAGAGCTAAAGGTCTGTATGGAGATGTACGTACTGAAACAGATGGTTTTGTATTAGTTAAATATGACACACAAAAGAAGCGCACTGAGACTATTGATGATAATGACAATCCACGTTGGCCAGAAACATTTGATTTTGGTCCTATTAAGATCAGCATGGCCAATAAACTAACTTTTGAAGTTTATGATGCAGACAGCTACTGGAACAACGATCTCCTCGGTACATGCTCTTTTGATCTTAGAAGTGGAGTTGTGCATGACACTTGTGTTTTTAAATATGGCACCTTCTTTTTTACCTATGAAGTGAAATGTGCTCCCAGTCTAAATGGCCCACAGTGTAATGAACACAAACCTTCTCCAATGGCTTCCCCTCTGGCTGACATTTTCAGCTCAAGAAATGGTGTGCTGGTTAAAGACATGCCCAGACTTGAATCATTTCACATTTTCTCAAATAAATACAACAGCGCTTATGGAAAATGGATAAACCTGTAGGATTTTAGTTGGATCTCAAATCAGGCCTTATGCATTAAAGCTTGCTAATAATCACATGATTAAAATGCTTAAGTATAAACTTTGCTCAATTATTTTCATTGCAATTACTTGTCTTTGTATTTTGTTTTATTAAAGCATTCACAAAACCTGATCTGTGTGATTTATTTACTTTTTGGGAAGAAAAATTCCTGAAACTACTAAAACTGACAGCTGCTCTGCAAAACATATGTAACTAAAACCTTCTTCTGGAGGCACATTATATCATTGTTTGTGATTATTTGAATAGAATGATTCATTTGATTATAAATTCATATAAATTTAATGAGAAAACTTTTGCAAAATAGTAACTGAAGCAAGTTCAGTCACATGCTTTGAGTCAAGTTAAATCAGAGCTATCAGGGGCCTGTACAATGATAGTAGTTGAAGAATTTTGAGTTGACAAAACCAAATCAATCCAATCCAGTTTTGTTGGTACCATGACGCTGATCATCAACTTGCTCTGTCAACTCAAGCTTTGATCCAGAGTTCATGGGGCGCATGCACATGTAAGTGTGACATCAGAAGCAAACAGTCAATCACATGCCTTAAAACTTAGAGAAACTACAATTCATTTCCCACGAGAAAGTTTGCACGATTCAATTCTCTCTTCTGCCGAACATTAAGATATTGAAGAACATGAAGTATATAAATGCATTTACTGAAGAAAATATCCTGCTATAACAGAGCAAGTGAAAATTGTGAAGTTAGTTTATATAGTTCAGGGGTTCTCAACCTTTTGCAAGCTGGACCCCCCCAAAGCTGGTTCATTTCCAATCCGTGCACTCAGATTTATAAACTGTACCTTCGATTTTTAAATCTGTACCCACAAATCCGTGCCCACGCTTTCACAATCTGTTCCCACAGTTTTGTAAACTGTACTCACGGATTTGTGGCCCATCCCTCATTTTAGAAATCTGTGCCGACTGATCGACTATGGCTCACCTATCAGTTAAATTGACTGCTTTTGCAGTAGATTTACATGATAATGTAGTAAAATAACAACAATAGGCTAAGGCCTAATAATAATGATCATATAGGCACCAAATTATGTTTCTGCTGGTGGGTGCCCACATTCCATACTATTAATTATACTTGGAGTTCATTTTTCAAGAGCATTGTCTTTTTCTTCACACGATGCTGTGCTTATGAATTCATTACACAGTTATTCATGTCTCGTAAAGAGAAATACATGGACAGCAAATACATTACCAACCAAACAAAAACACATATTATTTCCATGTTGTAGCAAGTCGCACTCTTGCTGATATACCTTATGACTTTGCAGTTAATTTCTTAAAATGCAATTTATCATCGTGCAAAATACAGAAAGCAAGCTTTTGTGTCAGGTTATGTTGTAATGTAAACATAATGGTAAAATTGTGTGTATTATGAATCCACCAATCAGAGAGGTTCCTGAATCTCAATCATTTTTTGAGATAAGCACCCACGGGATCGGCGCTAATAATAATAATTTATTAATAATAAATCATATGGTGTTGAAGAATAAATGGAGGCTTATGCTCCTTGGCCGACTAAAGGTTGTCATGGAAATGCTTGATGTAGCCTATTTTTTATTGATTTTTGCCAATAAGTTAGTAAGTGCTGGGGTAAAATGTATATTTTGTATTGAAAGTACACTAAACCATGTCTATAAAAAATGAGAGTATTAGAATATCACAAATAAATAGATGGCCAAGATTAAGAAGCACATCATTTTTAAAAAATAGCTGTCTATTGCACCTTGTGGCCAAATTGTAACATTTCCTTATATGCAGATGATGTTGTTTGCTTTCTGCCGAATCCTGAGCGGTCAGTCCCTTTACTGTTTTTGGTTCCTTTTGGCAGGAGGATTATAAAACAGAAATCTCGACTGACACTCCCACCTGGGTTGCTACTGAAAAAAATGGCCTTCAAAACAGTTCACTCCCAGCACTTCTCTTTTCGGCTCCTGTATTGCCTGCATCTGTTAAGGTGGATTTATTGTTTCAAACTGTTTGAAAATAGGGCACCAAATTAAGAAGGAGTGTAGATTACCTGACACCGCTGTTTTTGCCCCAACATATCGCAATCACACCCTTTCCCCTTCTCTCTCAGATGCAGCATTCAGCATGTGGAGGCTGAGTGGCATTGTTACCTTGGAGGATTTATATATTAACATTTTGCTTCTTTTCTTTTCCCACAACATCTTTTTGTGACATTCACAGATTAGAACTTATGAATCATGACCTAATTTAGAGGCTCTGCTGGAGGAAAGAAGGATTTATAGGCTATTGTTGGGCTCACCTGATTCCAAACATCTGATTTTAGATTTTGTAATTGTGTTTTCTGAAGAAATTAGTTATTCTATGCATTCTTTAAAAATGCTTCTATTAATTCTAGACATCAGTTAATTCAATTTAAGGTGATGCACAGATAGGACTATTCAAAATCTTTAAAAAAAATCCCCCCCCCCCCTTTAAATAAATAGTTATTAATAATATTTTATATTGTTGTTGTTGTTATTACTGATATTATCATTAATTGATTTGTATATATTTTCGATCTCGTTTTCTTTTGCTTTTTTGTAAAATGTAAAATTCTAATAAAATTAAGAGTGTAGTCATATAGGCTAATGTAATGCTAGCTAAAGGATGGTGAAAAAAACTGATGTTGCGTTAATTGCGTGTTAAACTGAAAAAATTAATCGCATGTGTTAATGTGTTAATTTTGACAGCACTAAAATAAAGGTGACATCACAAGGAGTGTAGCAAAAGGGAATCAAGAGGCGGGACAAGGGGGGCACATATGGTCAACACAGAAAGCTGACATTCACATCACTGCATATTATTTGTACTACAAAACTTTGACACCCACGACTACACGAGCATCATATAAAATGAGCAGTTAGAGAGACAACATATTTCAGATTCAGTTGATCAGCTCACCTGTGAATTTAATGGTAAAGAAAACTGATTGTTTTGCATACGCCTTTGTAATTTGTTTATAATGGTAAAAAGATAGCAATATTGTTGATATGATCAATTTTATTATTGTTATGTAAAATTTGACACCTATAATATTTTGACAGAAATGTTGAAATGTTCTTATCTCACTACAGATCATGGGGCACTTCCAAGTTTACCTTGTTGTTTTCTGGGCATTGCTTCTAATGACCATTTCTGGAGAGGATGACATAAGTGCATCAAAAGAGTGTGAAGATGCTCCATTTGTTCCAGGGTACAATCTTGCTGGAGAGGGATTTGATGTTGTGACCATGGAGCGAAAAGGATCTTACTTGATCAACATGGAGAAATGGGATTTCGGAAACGGCACTTGTAAATTGCGCAAGAATAATTACATGAATGGATTAAAACAGAAGCTACCAGCAGCAGTTGTGTCCTGGAGGACTTTGCCAAAGTGTTCAATGAAAGTCTCCAGTCAGATCTTTGAATCAAGTGAAGCACTGGTCAATGATTCATCATCATCACTCTCGGTCGGCTGGAAAGTTGGTTTAGATGTGAACGCTCCTGGAGCTGCAGTTGGAAGCACTCATTCCAGGGAAGCGAAATTTGCAATGACAAAATCAAAACAAGACAAATACAGTTTCACCAAACATAAAGTTGCATGCAGCTTTTACAGGTAAGAGAGCTGGGTTGTTTTCCTCATAGAATGACTATGAAAAGAAATGGAAACTTTAAATTGCTCCCTCTATGGTCCCACTGAATTCAAGCATGTTTACTGTTTCTTTACAGATATCGTGTAGCTGAAAAGCCTCCTCTTAATGCAGAGTTTCTTGAAGCAATCAAATCACTCCCTGCATCCTACGATCCAGACGCCTACCGCAACCTGATCACCACATATGGCACTCACTATATCAAAGGTGTCAAGTTAGGGGGCCAAATGAAAGCCATAACAGCCTTCAAAACCTGTCAGGCAACAGTGAAAGGGCTTACAGATACTGCAGTAAAAGACTGTTTGGATGTAGAAGCCTCTGGTTTATACAATGGAGCAACTGTGAAGACAGAGAGCAATTTTTGTCAAGAACAGAAAAGGAAGATGGGGACAAATCAAAAGTTCAGCTCTATGTTCAGTGAGCGTCAGACAGAGATTATCGGAGGAAACATAAATGGAGAAGATCTGCTTTTTTCTGGTTCATCACACCCAAATTCCCTTAAAAACTGGCTTGAGTCTCTGAAGAGCCTCCCTGACATTGTGCACTACTCTCTGAAACCCCTCCATTTCTTACTGAGTACTAAACACCCTGCCAGGAAAGGACTGAAGAGAGCTGTTGAAAAATACATAATTGAAAATGCCCTCATGAAGGTTTGCTCTGAGTCTTGCAAGATTGGCAGGAAGTGCAGTGCAAGAGACCGATGTACTTGTGTTTGTGAAAGTAGTCAAATTATAAAGTCTAATTGCTGTCCAGCTGAAAAAGGACTTGCCACCCTGAAAGTCTACAGTCTCAGAGCTAAAGGTCTGTATGGAGATGTAAGTACTCAAACAGATGGCTCTGTATTAGTTAAATATGACACACAAAAGAAGCGCACTGATATTATTAATAATAATGACAATCCACGTTGGCCAGAAACATTTGAGTTTGGTCCAATTAAGATCAGCATGGCCAGTGTACTAACTTTTGAAGTTTATGATGCAGACAGCTACTGGAACAGCGATTTCCTCGGTACATGCTCTTTTTACCTTAGAAGTGGAGTTGTGCGTGACACTTGTGTTTTTAAATATGGCACCTTCTTTTTTACCTATGAAGTGAGATGTGCTCCCAGTCTACAAGGCCCACAGTGTAATGAACACAAACCTTCTCCAATGGCTGCCCCTCTGGCTGACATTTTCAGCTCAAGAAATGGTGTTCTGGTTAAAGATATGCCCAGGCTTGAATCAGCTTACAATAGCTCAAATAAGTTCAACTTCAAGAGTACTTATGAAAAGCTATTTATGCTGTGACCTGCATCTTGAATCCATTCTTTATGCATGAACAATAGCCCTAATATAGCCTAACAGCACTTTCATCTGCTATAGAAAATAAGTGTATTAGTATCCTTTGCTTAGTTCCTAGTTCCATTGCTTTTCTGTTTTATTTTCTGTTTGTTTTTTTGCATTAATAAAGCATTCATAAAGACAGATCTGTATGTTTTTGTTCTTTTGGGTTTTTATTATTTTGGACTTGCAAAAAGTAATAGTATACACACTGTACACTGTCATTTATACAGTGCACTAACTACAGGGAGTGCTGGTACTTCCCCAAATTTTTTTTTTGTACATTTTACAGTAGTCATATTTCATTTTCACGGTTCATATTTGCAGGCATAGAGAAAATAAGTTGAATTTGGAATTGCATACTTCTATTGTAATTACTATTTGTGCCATATAAAAAGATGGCAACTTCTAGCTTGTGTATGTCTATTGCAAACTATTATTGATATGAAATTGGAATTCTAACAGATAGCTCTCTCTAAATTCCGGGTATCTTTTGTTCTTTGAAACCACACTAATGGGGAAGACTGCTGACTTGGCAATGGTCCAGGAGACAATCATTGACACCCTCCACAAAGAGAGTAAGTCACAGAAGGTCATTACTGAATGGGGTGGCTGTTTACAGAGTGTATATCAAAGCATATTAAATGCAAAGTTGACTGGAAGGAAGAAATTGGGTAGGCAAAGGTGCACAAGCAACAGGGATGACCGCAAGCTTGAGAATACTGACAAGTAAAGCCGATTCAAACACTTGGGAGAGCTTCACAATGAGTAGAATGAAGCCGGAGTCAGCGCATCAAGAGTCACCACACTCAGACATCTTCAGGAAAAGGACTACCAAGCCACTTCTGAACCAGAGACAACGTCAGAAGCATCTTACCTGGGCTAAGGAGAAAAAGAACTGGACAGTGAACAGTGGTCGAAAGTCCTCTTTTCAAATAAAAGTAAATTTTGCATTTCATGTTGAAATCATGGTCCCAGATCTCTAATATGTTACGTAGGCAGCTGAACTAAACTACAAAATCTAACTTTATTTATAATCTTTAATTATTTGCAGAATATTATATTTAAATCAATCAAGGACAGTTATGTGGGCTGGACAGTTATGTGGAAGGGCTTTTTATATATGCCTTACATTCAAGCACATCATCTTCTGGATGCATGTGCTTTATAATCTTCATTTTGGTTAACAATAATCACAGCAATTATGTAATTAATAGAAGTGTAATTAATAAATGATGCTAGGTAATGAAGCTTAGGTCTCATTAGTTACTGTAGTGTATATAGGCTATGTACTCTATGCTCCATATAGAGGCTATGTAGTTGTGCTCTGTGAATCACTAAATACTTTTGCGTCATCCATCACCTCTTATTTATATTGCTTATATGCTCATGTATTAACACTATAGGATTTCCTGAGCATTTCGAAGTAGGCCTGTTAATGTGATAAATAAGTGTCTGTGGTTTGTAAATATGTTTCCAAGCTGTAGCGTTTCACACATTAGCTGAGCTGAGCAAAAATGCATTTAGCAACCTTTCTGTATGTGAGAATGTGTGAGAATCAATAGCCACACACTTGTGCACATATTTATTAGACTATTGACCTAGTTTGATGGCAAAAGTAATGCCACCTACAAATAACTAGATAGGGATCAAACATGTTAAAGATTATGGTGGGGTTAGACTACAAGAGTCCGGCCTGTTCATGATCATGGCCTTACAATCCCTACTATCAGTGTCAATCAAGTAATTTGGGATAATGTTTCTTAGAGGTTTTGTCTAAAAAATCCAAAAAGAATTCTAACAGAATTTTTGTTAGAAATTGGGATCAGTTGGATCAAACAAAAGTTGACTTTTTATTATTATTATTATTATTTTAGATGTAAATATAGCCACAAGCGGCAATCACTGGGGTCCAAGAATAAATTGCCCATGTGGATGATATTTTGGGTTTGATGAAGCAAGTTAGCAATACATGCTGGTGTCAAAAGGGACCACTGACTTCCAAAGTAAATCACTTATTTCAGCCTGCAAAAATTATTTTAATTATTTATTATATTTCTGTCTGTGGCCCGAGATGTTGGGATGGACTCGAGCAAAACCATGATACTGCAAAGGATAAATCGTTTGAAGAATAGATGAATGGATCCATGGATATAACAAATAAAATGGTTTTCATTTTAAATTGACAGCAATAAAATTAATAATGTCTGTTTACTTGATATTATTAGAACATATAAATGTCACGGGTCAGTGACAGAAGAGAGGAAAACATGATGCTTGGATAAAAATGCAGCAGTCCTTCTTTTACTCAAAAGAATCTCTGGCACAGGAAGGCCCAGGAAAAACCACAGGAGTACTACACACCAATCATTCAATAGGCAACACCAAAGAACTGAACTAAACTGGGTATAAATACAAAATAAGGCACAGGTGAAACTAATCAGTTAACTAATCAGAATCCATGTTGACAAACAAGGGCATACTCAGAAACTATGACAATCAAGTAAACATGAACTTAAAAAGTACGAACAAAAACAAAGATGAATCTTGACAATAAAAGTTATTTTAACACTGAATGATCTATAAGCATTACACAGTTTTTTTGCAAGCTGGTTATATAAGTCAATCTATCGAACCATTTACACAGACTTTAAACTATAAGATCTAAAAGGATTTGTTATTCTGTGGCTCCCTCTGGTAGACAATATTAGTGTTATGGCCTTCATCTTTGAATCCCATTGATATAAATGTTTAATATTTAAAAAATTGCTGTTAGCGCCCCGAGCATCAGAAGTTTATGAAACTCATCAAACTGCATGTTTGCTCAGAATGTCTTGTTGTCCATGTGTATGAAGTTCTGTGAGATTTGGATTCATACATTCAAACCGATGAAAAAAATAGATGTCTTATCCTGTGGTTCCCTCTAGTGGACAACATTATTACAACATGTTGTAGTCTGTCGGCTATTTTGAGTTGGCAAAAATTTATTTTTCTAACTCCTCCTAAACCACTTGACTGATTAACACGAAATTTGGCATGTATCATCTATAGACACTTATGATAAAAAGATATCAAAAGAATTTTAATTATTCAAACCACTTATAAGATATAAGCCCATTCATTTTGTGGCCATGGCTCCATACACTTATTAAACTATATCTTCTAAACTACTTGATGAATCCAAATTCTTTTGACAACTTTTTGTCACCATGGGTCTCTACATGATACATACAGAATTTGGTGTTAATTTGACAAATGGTATAGGAGGAGTTTGAAAAAATATGTTTATCAAAAAGCTCAAAATGGCAGAATATATAATTTACGGAGATATACGTTTTGAGATGTACATAAAACGGAGATATACATTTTGTTCAGCTTGACTCAGAGAAGCAGAGGAAAAAAGAATTTTGATTATAACCTGTAAGGTTGTGGAGATATGAGCAAAAACGTAAAAGTACTTATTATAGCGCCACCTATGGCCCATTCAGAATGGTGTGTGCACCTGAGTAGTGGGAGTCATTTGGGACCATGCTGCCAAATTTGGTGTTTCTAGGACTTATGGTTTTGGCTGGCCAAACACTTTTAGGACAGAAAAAGGAGCCGTTCACATATCGCGTCTTTTGCGCCCTCAAATTCGTTATTTCAAATGTAGCCGTGCGGCAGGCGCGCTCATAATGACACACATGCGATGCATTTTCCAGGCGCATCGAGATGAAAAATTCTCAACTTTTCAGAATGCCGCAAGCGCACCGCAGGTCATGTGACAAGAACCAACCGATCAGCTTCGGCCTTTCCGTAACAAAACATCAAAAGCTCTGCCGAGCAGCTGATCATAGCTGTACAGGTATATCTAGTAGTAAAGCTAATGCAAGGGCTAGAAATCAATTTATCTTTGCTGAAACTTCATACTCCTCGTGGAGAGCGCAGTTCATGTTTGCATAGCAACGACAGACACCACGGGAGCGCAAGTGCTTTGGAAAGAAGGAGAAAGCGGCGCGGCTGTGCTTTCCACGTGTTTTTAGACGCGATATGCAAACAGCCCCAAAGAATAATATACGTAGCTGCGAGCAGCAATTATCGGGGTTCAAGCGCTTTAAGGCCTTTAAAGGGGACATATCATCAAAATCTGACTTTAAGTGCTATAATTGGGTCCCTGATGTATCTACCAAACCAGAAAACATGCTAAAGGACAACCCAGTAACTGTTTTGGTAAGCCTTTCTCTGCAAGCATGTGAAAAAATGAGCCGCTCAGATTTCGCTCCCCTTGTGACGTATGTTTCCACCCACAGCGCCGCCGTTTTGTTTTCGCAAAACGTCAACTGTGCACCAGTAACACTGGTCCTAGAGTGCAGCTGTCCTGCACAGTTTAGCTACAACCCTGATCAAACACACTGCGATATCTTCAGGATTACTAAAGCTACGTGAAGGAAGGTGAGTTGGGTTGGAGCAAAACTCTGCAGGACAGCAACACTCAAGAACGACTGTCCCTGAGCTTGTGATATGTCACAGCTATGTAAACATTATCATGATCTGTTAATGGCTATAATAGTAAACATAGAAGATAACATAAGAGATATCTCCATAAACTCCTGGCATCTGAGCCACTATCCTTAGTGGTGTAATTTTATTTATGAAGGGAATGTGTCCAAATAAATTCATATACCAGCATGTACAAGTCATTTTACACCAGACTGCTTTGCACACAAGAGTCACACAGGATTGCACATAAGTTGATTCTCAAAGATGGATCGATACCAACTGTTCATGATCCAATTTCATATATATTTCATGATGTTTGCCAATTGTCTTTCTGAATGTGTTTCTTTAACACGTTGCTAATGTACTGTTAAATCTGGCTAAAGTTACCATTGTTTCTTAACTTGTTAGTGTTGTCATTTGTATTATATTATTAGGACTATCATCAACATTTTATGTTAAGGTGCTATGCAAAGGAAACAAAATGATAACCAATGGCAATGCTGATTTCACAACTGTTAAAGAAAATGTCTTTCATAACAAGCACTCTTGATAAAATTTGTGAATATAGTTTTATCACCTTGCTGTTTGATATTGATGTGGGCTATAGTTTTGTAGTCTGTTTTTAAAACATTTTCAATGAGGAGTATTTTAATGAGAGATTTAATGTGCATGTTGGTGTACAGTATAAGTATAAAACAGTATAAAACTACAGTAAAAATACAGTATAAAACTATGGCAGGCCAATTTGTTAATACTAGTTTAATAATAACAATAATAATCATTTTAAAATATTAATAGGAACACAACTATAATATCGTCTTGACTATCCATTAACACATAAGTTATTGGCAATATCTCCAACTATCGTAAATTCACAATATTATTGTTAATTGACACAACCCTATTTTGGTGTTTGAATTCTAACATTGCTTTGCTTAGGGTTTAAGAAGAAAAGGTGGTAACTGTTGATCAGGAAGATCACAGCAGTGCATTACTGTTACAGACGTACAGGTAATCATTAGATACTAGTTCTACTATACAGTGTATTGTTGCACGACTGTATTACTGATCACTGTATTAGGGAGTTAAAACCAATGTCATCCTCTGCCTGGTAAGTCACAGAGGCTCTGGCTCTCTATTTAACACAACATTATCTGAACTTTCAGGTTAAATCTTATGTTTTCTTATCAGTTCTAACAAATACTTTTACCTTTAAACAGCTAAGATGTTATATAATAACAACTTTATTAGAGTTAGAGTTAAAGTTATGGGAGTTAGAGTTGTTCCTATTATTGATTCAAAATAGCAGTGTAAGCTTCTAGCCTTACAAGATGACAAGTGAATCATGCAGAAATAGCAATAGGCCTAAAACGTCATGCAAAGTCTGCCTTAAGTCTACAGCTGTGATGATGCAGCCAACTTATAGTGAGTGCTATTTATATGGCCTCACACTGGGGCAAGGCAGGCCTCTACTTCATAGTTCATTTTGATTCCTGAAATCAAACTTGCCTTTTCTTTTTGAGGCACTTTTTAAGTCTTCCCATCTTGAGCATGGCCAGGTCTACGGTTCTTTGTTGGGCTTTTTCAGTTACAGTGTTACAGTGCACTTCAGAGTCCTGATAAACCCACTTAATAGTCTAACACTATGAATACAAAATTCCAGTACTTTAACAAATTTTAGTCATTTTTCAATCTAGTTTGCTTGTGTACCACAATAGAATAGTTTGCTTAAAAAGGTAATGAAAACAAACTGAAACATATTTAACCAACACATTGTGTAAGCAGTTAGAAAACTCGGGTACAACTAGGGTGACCAGCACCATCATCCTCAAAGAGAGGACTCTTTGGGTAATTGATAAACATGAATGGTAGTTCAGGGGATAAATATGTGGACATTTGCAGTGAAATACCTTTGGTCTCTGATGTATCTGCAATTGCCAGCACTTTGGTCGTCGCAGATATTGTAGATTTCACTGTTTGTCACACCGCCTGCACACCCTGGTCTTCAGATATTGTGACATGCACTGTAGCTGTGATAAAAAAAAAAAGGTTCAAAATCCAGTTAATCCGGTTCCCAACCCTAGTCCTGGAGTACCCCTAATACTGCACATATTTTATTTCTCTCTGACAAACCCATCTGAGGTCTTGGAGCTTTTACACTGCAGTCGAGTGTTCATCAAGCATAAATACAGCTAAGGAAGTTTGTTCTAGTAGACTAATTTACAGACATATGCACAAACTCCTGAGTCAAACAGAAAAGTGTATCTGAGCTGTGGTCAATCACGGAAAGAGAGTCATTGTTTTGTATTGTTCTTTTGGATTATTTCAATAAACCTGTTTTTGAAGCATATTGCTTGTGTGGCTACTGTTTTTGCTTCTTTTGTCTAATTGTTACAACTTACCCCAGCATGTGTTACAACCTATCCCGGCAGTGGGGTAGATTCTAACAATGACACACCATGTAATCGACATCAACTCATAAGGGCTGTGATACTCTTACAGAGGTTTGAATTGGTGCCTTTTGTAGTAAACAAATATGGGTACATTGTAGAAACGTTTGAGCACTCTAGCTCAAATATTCATTGAGTTACAGATGCTGTATATTATGCTATTTTAATAAACATGTGCACAAGGGTGTGGCTATTGATTCTCACATATATTCATTTGTTTGCATTTCTTAGTACTTAGAACAGTTTTCCAAAAAAAAAAAAAAACAAGTGCTAACTTAGCCTAAGCCTCAAAGTGCTGTGCGTGAGATTGCTACGTGCATTTCAGCTCAGCTTAGCTGATGTGTGAAATGCTAAAGCTTAGAAACACAGAAACTACTTACAAACCACAGACACTTAAATGTATCACATCAATAGACATACTTGGAAATGATCAGGAAATCCTGTAGTTTTAATACATGAGCATATAAGCAATAATATTAATTGCATAGTGATTTGGTTTTTCTTGTATTGTTGATGAATAAGAGATGTAATAAATGAAGCTACAGTATATTTAGTAATTCATGGAGCACAACTTAGGTCAGATATGAAGACTTCAGATGCAAAAGCCTCTAAGTACCATAGGCTACCTGTGTAAAGAACATGTAGATCTAACAAACAAAAACATAGTGTAAATTAGTGTGTGTTAATGTGTGAATATTCTCAATCAGTATTTTCAAAATTCAGTATTTTTAACCCTGAAGTGCAGGCTTAAAGGGCAGACTGCATATAGGGCACATTTTACCCACACTTCCTTTAGCTTTGAGTTGCCAAATGGCTCCATACAGACAACATACCGTATTTTTCTGAATACAAGACAATGTTTGGGTCGGAGGGTTGGAGATAAACTCTGCAGGACTGTAGCTCTCCAGGACCGACGTTCGCCAACCTTTGTCTAGACTTTTACATGTCAATAGTACACCCACAACAACAGGTGGCGCCAAATACGCGTAAAACGAGTGTGCCATATTTTCAATACAAAAATTAAAATATGAAAAATATGCAATATGAAAATTATTTTATAAAAATGTAACATTATAAAAATTGTCTTTATAAAATACAAGATTTGGTCTGTAAAAACAATGGGGGGGGGGGGGGTCGTCTGGCCGGCACACATCTTAGCCTATCTGTCTTTCTTTTCCACTGTCTAGGCATTATTATTAAAAAGAAACTGTTCTTAGTTGTATTTAAGCGGATGGTTTTAACACTTTTTAAAGATGTTTTAACCCAACGTAACCCTGTCAGCCAGTGTTTAGCTAGCTGTATTAGCATAATTGTTTGAAATTAGCAGGTTAAAACTGCATCACATTTTGCCAGAGAAACTACAATTTAATCTAACACAAGTTATATGATTTTATCTGCAAAAGTTTAAGTACTAAACAAAATATAGTTTTAGTCAAAAAAAAAAAATAATTCTTACCTAAATATCTGTTTTTTCTTTATAAAATCTGCATGTACCTATTTACAGCCTTGACAACCATTCAAACGCCCCTCTGTTGATGGCCTCGCATCATAGGACTTCTAGCTTAACCCTGATTGGTCGAATTGGTGGCGTTACAACTCTCTCCGTGTAAAAGTTTTTATTTTAAATGTAATAAATCAGTATAAACTCATTTGGCTTTTGTTTCAAAATTATGACAGAAGTTCCACAGGGAATTATTTTTCATGACATGTGGTTTCTTGTGGTTAATGCAAGCATATTAGCTTATGTCTGTAGTTCCTAAAGGACATTTAAAAACAATTCCAAATTAACATGACATTAAGCATATCACGTACATGGGTTTGTTTAGTGACTGCGATGTTATAAAAACATCATCAGTGCGCTGTCCCTTCAAATGGCAAAGTTACGTCCTATCGCAACGTCAGAGTAATGCATAGCCGTGATTGGCTGCTGCAGAAAGGCGGGTCTAATCCACAGCGCCTAGGAAGAAGAAGACGGCCATTTTCGTGAGGTCGCAGGCCTTTGTGGTGAGTTTAAAGGATGATCTTAAAAACAGAAATTGATGAGAATATTCTTTACCAGAAAAGCAGCCAGCATTTATATTCAGTAGTCTGGGTTTATATTGTTTTCAGATGAGCAACATGTTAGCTTCCGCCTTAAGTTCGGCTGTTTTAGCAGCCTGCTGTGTAGTTGCTTAAAGACGAAACTGCAGCCTCAAACACATCACATACATGAGCTGACAGCAAGTCGCATCGATACGGGCGATCGATCGCCGATAGTCGGCTGCTTGAAAAACTGCTAAAACAGAAAAATTTACGATATAGGGCCTTTTGCCACCATATGAACTGTCAGCAAAGAACTGGCATGCAATTTGAAGTAAATTAAAACAGGAAAACGTGTTAATTCTGAAAATCTAAAATAAATAATAAAATTACATTTATTTCGTGTTTACTTATTCATTTATTATTATTATTTGTATTATTATTATTATTGATGTTCTATTTATTATTATAATTATGTTCATTTATTAGGCTATATATATTATGTTTAACTTATAAAAATAAAATAAAAAAATAACTTATTATATTCTGATTTTTATTTTTACAATTTCCATTTAACTGCATCTTATTGGCAGGTGATAGTAACAATGAAAAGTTAGATCTGATCTCATTTAATTAGATCATTAAAGGAACACTCCACTTTTTTTGAAAATAGGCTCATTTTCCAACTCCCCTAGAGTTAAACAGTTGAGTTTTACCGTTTTCGAATCCATTCAGCCGATCTCCGGGTCTGGCGGTACCACTTTTAGCATAGCTTAGCATAGTTCATTGAATCTGATTAGACCGTTAGCATCTCGTTAAAAAATGACCAAAGAGTTTCAATATTTTTCCTATTTAAAACTTGACTCTTCTGTAGTTACATCGTGTACTAAGACCGAAGGAAAATTAAAAGTTGCAATTTTCTAGGCCGATATGGCTAGGAACTATACTGTCATTCCAGCGTAATAATCAAGGAACTTTGCTGCCGTACCATGGGTGCAGCAGGCGCAATGATATTACGCAGCGTCTCTCACAAATGTCTCCATGGTTGCAAGGCACGCTCCCTGTGCAAGCAGGGGGTCAGAGGCACTGCGTAATATCATTGCGGCTGCTGCAGCCAAGGTACGGCAGCAAAGTTCCTTGATTATTACGCCGGAATGAGAGTATAGTTCCTAGCCATATCGGCCTAGAAAATTGCAACTTTTCATTTTCCTTCGGTCTTAGTACACAATGTAACTACAGAAGAGTCAAGTTTTAAATAGGAAAAATATTGAAACTCTTTGGTCATTTTTTAACGAGATGCTAACAGTCTAATCAGATTCAATGAACAATGTTTACCTCTAGGGGAGTTGGAAAATGAGCCTATTTTCAAAAAAAGTGGAGTGTTCCTTTAAAGGCCACACCGGTGTGATTGGAACGTTCAGCGCCTCACGTGATCAACTGCCAAATTCAAATGTGCGTGGGCGCTTTGGCTGGCGCTAAACCAGAGACGGACGCACGCAGCGCTTTCATATATCACATATATGCAGTGTTTTCAACCAAATAATGTTTATTTTAGGTTACAGACACTTAAATACACATGAGTACTAACTAAACAATATATTTTGTATAATACACAATGATGTCTATAGAAGCGGAAATAACAACCCTTTCCATTATAATTAGACGACACGTTTTATTCATATCAGATACACATTGTGAAAGTAACTTTGAAGTTTACTCTATTCTTCCCCAGTTCACCGACTCACTTTAATGTATTTCAGGGAGAAGTGGATGAATTCACGCGTTGTAAATCCAACAGATCCGATTCTCTGTGCGGCGTAAACTAATATGGCGGCGCCCATCGCGCATACAGCAAAACACATCCATTTGCACATATTTGACAATCGGAATATCAGATATTTCATGCTATAGCTAACAAATTTGTGAATATTTTGAATAAAAAAGGAAAAATTAAATAAAAGCAGATCATCAGTCATACAGCGCTGTGGTTTGTTTTAATTTGTTGGAAACAATAAAGTGATAACGGAAACTTACGTGCGAAAGGGTTAAAAAAAAGTGTGTTTTTTTGGGGGGGGGCGGTGTTATAAAGGTAGTAGTGCACCTTGTACGTGTGGTGTTATTTTTATTTATTTTATTATTATTATTATTATTATTATTATATTACAAATCTGATTTAACATTTGTTTTTTGTTTTTTGTTGTTGTTTTTTCTTAGATGCCCAGACACTGCTCTGCTGTAGGTTGCAAGTCACGAGACACAAAAGACGTTCGGAAATCTGGAATCACTTTTCACAGGTGCACATATATGTTTCCAAATCAGTAGTGGCCATGTTGAAACCGACTTAATATTTTATTATTTGCATTCAGCCTTTTTCTTCCTGCTGTCCATGACCCTATCAGAGAACAGACCTATGGCCGACAAGTTGAGAACCACTGCTCTCTAACATGTTCATATTTCCACAGACACAGGTGGTTTCATTTTGATTAAGCATTAAAAAGCTAGTTTTAAAAATATTGCAATGAACAATTACAATAGAAAGGATATGTGATTTACAGTCTAATAGTTTGAAGACTGCCATGCCCTATGAATCAACATATGGCCAAAATTTTGGTCAGCTCAAGACAAACTATAATGATTAATATCTGCCTCCTAGTGATCAATTCACTGAACTACATGAGATTGCTAATAATAGTTTGCATTGTGTTTTGAAAAAGAGTGTTAATGAATATAATATGTCTCAGCAGTAGTTGCTCAAAGGTAATTAAATTATCTTAACTTGTTAATATTGTTTATTATGTTACAGGTTGCCAAAAAAGGGAAACCCTCGTCGCACAACTTGGATTATCAACTCTCATCGCAAAGGCCCAGAGGGAAAAGGCCAGTGGGACCCCCAGAGTGGTTTCATCTATTTCTGTTCTAAACACTTCACCCCTGATAGCTTTGAACTCTCTGGAGTCAGGTCTGCTGCTTATTAGACTCTTAACTTTTCATAGAAGCAATTACCAGAAAAAGTTTACATTTAATTCTGCTGTTAAAATACAATATATTAACATCTGGTTTCACAGACAAGGCTTAAGCTAGGCCCAGACTAAAATGCATGTTTGAGCTGTTTTAACTAAAAGAAACTTGCACTGACGTATCTTAAAATATGTTTTGTCTCAAAATGCACACCAGTAATGTTTTTTTCTAAGGAACATTTATAAAAGCTACTTAAAAGTCCTAATTGAACTAAAGCCTGCCTAATCCTGGCTTAATCTAAGCCCTGTCTGTGAAACCAGGCCTAGAAGGTACAAATAAATAAATAATGTTGATCCCTCCTTTTTTTTAGTGGCTATCGCAGACTAAAGGATGATGCAATTCCCACTGTATTCGAAATTCAGCCTCATGAAAGAGGCACTGCTGGGAAATGTGCAACAAAACGGAGAGGCAGACCTCGAAATGCGGAAAAACTTATCAGGTATCTGCAAAAATTCACCTATTTCTATTGTGCTTTCTCATGTGGAAAAAAGAATTGCACTTAATTGTATTGAACGTGTACTTTAAATCTTGTAACTGTACTTGTAGGTTATGTAATATTAATGAAATAAAGGGCCACTTTATTGTATATAAGAAGAGATCACAGTTCATGACTGTTTCTTAACACACTTAAGTACACTTTTAAAATGTACACTTTGTGATATTGTCAAATTAACAGTTTTACTTTAAAGTACATTTTAAATTATTGTTTTAATAATCGTTTGTCATGCTTTAAAGAAATAAATTAAAATTGTTAACTAACATACTAAAATACAGGTACTTGATTTTAACTGTAATGTGTTATTCGATAATATATTTAAAATACTAAATTGCAACTTCATCATTACAAATGTGTAATTAAGTATATGTGTGTGTGTGTGTGTGTGTGTGTGTCTGTGTATATATCAGTCGCGTGCAGTGGTGCAAACAATGACCTCAGTTTTTATTTATTTTTATTTTTAATTATTTTTAATTATTTTTTAATTATTTTATTTATTTTTAATTTGTAAATTCATGTCTGTTACTTTTAACGTTGTCACATTTTCTTTGTTAAATAAACATTACATTGTATTACATCAAAAAAGAAACCAAATGCAATTCTGTTTTGGATTTTTACTGTACATTAACAATGTAATTAATGTTCTATTTATTAAAACCAAGTCAATCTCATCAAGTTAGTGTTTTAAGCATTTTTACATTTATTCCAAAATAATAACTAAAGGTAGTAACAATTTAAACAATATATATTTTATTTGTGTATTGATTTTCAGCTGTTCTTTTTAATAGTCAACTTATTTTGGATCATCAGTCATGCTCTGTCACAGACACGAAAATGTATCTTTAATTTCACCAAGCTGATTGCTCACTAAAACCCCCGAAGTCATCATGTTTTTAGGTCTTTTTAAATTTGATTATGACATGACAAAGTGGTGATATCTAAGTGGGTGAGCAGTTTACTTTTTAATTAGTCTTCCCATTAACGCCATCATTTTGTTCATTCAGAGTCAGACTGACACGCAGAATGCGCACATAAACAAGAGGCGAGATTTATCGCACAAACCAATCATATCCAATCATAACCGATCATATCCAATCATAGCGCGATGGAGGCATTGCCTCCTCTCACGTGACTTTCCCCCATTCATTCTCTATTACCCCCTACAAAACCCACCGCACGCTTTAGGGGCTCCTTTCATTCTCTATAAGCTCAAGGGAGGCACGAGAGACACGGACTCCCGCTGTAACTTTACCTGTGGGTGTCGCTGTTGGACAGTGTTACTTTAGAAAACGAGTGACTTGTACACTTTTTATTGTCACATTTTGTAATATTTGCGTTGTTTTATTTTTGTAATATCGATTATTTTCTCATCCTAATTTTTTGAGGAGGCACTGCCTCCCTTGCCTCCTCGGAGGAAACGCCCCTGATATATATATAATCAATAGGAGTAATTATCAAATTACATATAAAGCTGTACTTATTTTTTCCAGTGTCAAGAACTCCAATAATAATGAAGAGTCAGAAAGCCAAGAGATCTTCAACAGTGAGACTGTGGTGCAAAAAGTAGCAGATAATGAGTGTGAAAAAGGCGAAGGGGAGGATAAGCATGATCAGCCTCCTCCTCAGCCTTCATCTGAGGCTCCTCAAACCTCTGAAGAGACATTATTAGATGACCAACCGCCTGACCCCTCTTCTCCTCAACCTTCTCCACGTCCACCTTCTCCATCCTGCTATATGAAGCGCCTTCCCCCACCTCCTGGCTTTTACTTGCCGAAAGAACACAACTACGCTCAGCTGTGCCCTCTAGTGTGGCGAAAGCGCTACGACAAAGCCATCGACAGCTTGGAGAAAGCGCTGCGTCTTCTGAGTGCCGCCCGACGGCGGGAGAACCGGCTACGCCATGCACTGCTGCGCCTCAGAGAGAACCGACTTAGGAGTACCCTATCTCGCACGCGAGACGGGGTGAAAGGAAAGGAGGCCCGGGGAGGTAGGTTTTCAAGCTGGGCTGCTCCAAAGGGACCGGGAACGAAAGGGGAGAGAGGTTGCAATCTTGAGGGATTGGAGGAGAGTGCAAATGAAGGCACAACTGATGAAATAGATCTTCTCGCTGAGGGATGGAACGGACAGGGACAGAAAAGGGGAAAAGTCACAGCGGAAGAAGAAGAAGGATGCTGTTTTTATTGCGGAAGGGACAATGAAGGAAACAAAATAAGTGTGTACAAAGAGCCAACTGTAGGACCTGATGAGATTCAAGGATCCCAAGCAAGACATAAACCTAAGAGAATCCAGGAAGTCAAAAGGAAAGCCAAGGTGCTCAAAGAACAAAAGCCAGAGAACTCTAGGACTGACGTGGCACCTGTGGAGCAACAAAGCTACTACTTGTATTACTGTGAGAGCACAGAGAATGAGGACACAATGCAGGTGGTCACCATGGAATTGCAACCGCACCAATTGAACACAGAGGAGGATGGATCTCTTGAGCTCCACAATAATACAGAAGCAATCCAGCAACTCGCTCTACTCCATCCACAGACTGACATGCACACTGCGTCTGGATCTATTCAATACTCAGCAACAATACAGGAAACGTCTACGCCATTCCATCTGCAGCAAATCCAGGTGCTTCAGCCACATCAACAACTTCTTCTCCCTGACCTTGCCACAAAGGAAAAGAGTGAAACGGAAATCGAGCAGGGAGGGGGACAGCAGTTCTACTGGATACAGGAAAAAGCTGATGATCATGTCCTACTGATGCCAGTTGCTACCGAAACGGGGGAAAGGAACAGAGTCGATGTTGAGACTGTGATTGAGACAGTGCAGCCTCAGGCAATGTTGGATAGATTTCAGTCAAAGGCCACTGAAGAAAGGGATGGACTGACTGTGAAGTGTGATTCCATGACACTGACGTCTACGGGGTGGGAAAACGGTCAGCTCACACACCAGACGGACCTGAGGCCCACAGCAGTGGGGGGAGATGTCAGAGAGAGACTGAAGGAACATTTAGAGGGGTTTCAGCTTCAGCTTAGCAGCGAGTTTATTGACTGAACTGCTCAACATGATACGTCTCTGTTATATTATTATCTAATGGTTTTATTCTCCACTTACAGAACATGCACAAACTCTTCAGTTAACTTTAGCTAAGCTATATGGAAGACATCAGCATCATTTTCATATTTTGGCAGATTATTGTTTAATAGAAATTCAATATGTTGGTATTTTAATTGGAAAGCCGTAATTCAATAAAACTCTTTGGTTACTAAAATGTGTGTGCTGGGCAATGTTTAGTAATTGGATGCATTAATACAGATGAATCATTTCTTCCTGACATTGCAGTTAGACTTTGTACAAAAAGGCCAGAATTACACAGTTAAAAGCTAAAAGAACTTACAAGAACTTGGGAAGTAATTTGAATTTGCGTTTGAATCCTACTCCATTATTTTTCCGTCTATACTGTATACTTTCATACCCATAAACACCCATTACGTAGTAGGTTTTGAAACAATTGTTTGTTCCCTCGACCATGATGATCAAGTTTTTTTTTGTTTGTTTTTTCATAAAGAATAGGCCAAAATTAAGTACCTACATCCCTTCTGTTGTTTTAGGATGGCCTCCAAAGATCTTTTTTTTTTATTTAATTTTACCTTAATAGAAGAAAAACAATTACACGCATTAAATAAAAATTAACTAGTATTACAGAGATTATAACTAGTTAATATTTTACATATGGACATTGATTTAATTTAAATATGTCCCAGACCAGAGACTGATGGGCTCCATCTACCTACATTCATTGTCAGTAGTTTGGGGTCAGTACGTTTTTTTTTTTTTTTTTTTTAAGAACACATTAAATGATGATCAAAAGTAAAAGTACTTTTACATTGTTACAAAAGATTTATTTAAAAAATAATAATAATTGATAATTAATAAATGTTTCTTGAGCACCAATTCAGCATCAGATTGGAATGATATTTCACAATATTAATGTTTTTACTGTTCTGATCAAATAAATGCTGCATTGGTGGGCAAGAGAGTTGTTTCAAAAACATTAATCATAGCAACCCCAAACTTTGAATGGTAATGTAAACATCTTAGGAATATTTTTCATTGTCACTGTCATCTTTGGCGTATAAAGCCGACTTGATTTTCAGGTGAGGGCTTAAATGATATAGCCTACCTAATTTTGTTCTTCAATTCACAAAGCAAGAGAGGGGGAGGTTTGACTGATGCAGTTAAAAAAAAAAAAAAAAAAGAAGTTTTTCTGCTGGTAGTTTTGTAACAACAGAAGTTCCATTTGCTACATTTGTTACTTTCTCACTCAGATACTGAGCATTTCCAAATAACCTCAAATAATAATAAAAACCCACAACCGCTAAGGGATCTTCTCTTTCTGCCCAGGTCAACATCTCCATTTCAGCATATATGTGACATAAAGCTGCTTTAAAGTTTAAATGCCTTATTATATTATCACAAAGGCAACAATGTATGGCACTGCAGAAAATGTCTCTCAAACAGTAGCCTATTACCGTGGTCCAAATAATCTGATAGCAGATTTTTTTTATTTTTTTTTTTATGTTAAGTTTATTCCTGTTTTCTGCAGGATTCTGTAAATCGTGTTCTTCCGCAGTTGCTGAATAAAGGAGATAAAACATGTATATATCACTGGCAGCGCATAATGCACGTAGGGCCTACAAGTAACCGTATAAGGTCTATTTGAATGTAACAATGGACAATATTACCATAACGACACCATTACCATAATGTGAATTTCCTCTCATTACATCTCAAAAACTCCCTTGCAGTGTTTACCTACCATGTATTTTAGACTAATTTAGATTTAGTATGCTTTTTAATTTATCCATTTGTTTTGTTGCAGCTATTTATAAAATGTGCTCGATTCCCCGTCATTTCTTAATGTGACCACCAGGAGGAGCAGCGTGAGTGTTGAGAAAGATTTCATTTCTTAGTCTTAAAATAAGGATACATTGGTTAATTTAAAACTTTAAAAATATATCACAAAGAAATCCAGAAATCCGTGAAAAAGGTGGAAATACTGACGATTCATTTTCCAAATTTGTCTGAGCATAATAGGTAAATTAGTCTATGTTCTATGTTGATCTATAGGCCTACCTTGTAATTTAGAGGAGAAATGTTGTTTTGGATAATTCATTCATTCCTTCATTCTCTGTTGTCTCAAACCTCTCGTAGCCTAGGCTGCTTCTAACTCTTTTGGAAGTAGAAATTGTCGCATACGCCACTTGGCGTCGCTCTTTAATAATTAGCAGAGTATGTTGACGTCAAAAAATGGACTTAGAGATTGCAGATAAACGATGAGAGCAATCATATGCTCACAGCAATGAGATTTAGAGCAGAATCTGAACAATGTAATTTAAAGAAAATTGTTATTTAACGGTGAATGAAGACCGTGGCAGCTATAAGGACCCCTCCTAAAGGCAAGCTGGAGAATTGCGTATTGTCATGAAAAAGCGTTTGCCATGGCAGATCAAGAAGGACTATATGTCTGTTGTATTGCTAATTTAATGTAGTAGTAATTGGTTGCTAAAGACAACATCTTATTTAGAAGCATTTGCAATTCATAGCCCTTCGCTGGATTGGTGTCATGCCTTGACAAGAGTCCGTAGCTTACAACGTTACTGAAATGTGATAAACCCTGAGTTATACTACTACTAATCAAAATAATAATAGTAATAAGTTATGTTATCCACAAATCAATCTACATTATATTGTTGACGTTTAAAAAAAAATAAAAAAAAAAACTTGCCGTCCGCTTCATCCATATTTCATATAGACCTACTTCACAATGGCACATTCGATAAAAAAAAAAAAAAATGTCTGTTTTGTTGTTTATTTATCTTATATACTGAACTTCCAAAAATAATATTTTCCTGTGCGTAGAGAAAAAATATTCTAATAAATTATTCCTCAAAAACAAGACGCTCTTCGTTCTGATTGGTCAGTCTGGAGAAAGCCCCGCCCAGGCATATTGAGACTATTTAAACACGCATTCTAGTGCGCTTCGCTATGTTCAACACCTGCACACTGTGGGTCTCTACCAACACTGTTCCAGCCTACCCACCAATGGTTGTTCAAGTGAAACAACGCATTCGCTACAGCAGCAAAACAATGGAAGGCAACCAGCAGAAAGTGGAGGCCAACATTTTGTTACTGGGAGCTGAGAACGTTGGAAAGTCTGGTAAGTTCTGCAGCAACCTTGCCTGTATCTTAATTTACAGTCTGAATTACAGCTCTAACGACCTTTGTTTTTATTCTTCACAGCCCTCACCGTGCGCTTTCTAACGAGGCGATTCATTGGAGAATATGGAGATATAGGTAAACAGATCAGCCTACTTGATTATCCCTTGCTTGTCTTGATCCCCATTGTGATTTGCAGTAAAATAGTCTTCGTTTTGCTTAACGGTTTTTTTGTTTTGTTTTGTTTTTTTTTCTTAAATTCACAGAATCAATATACAGTCACACCGACAAGATCGACGGGCGTGATATTTGCTTCAACATATGGGATTCGCTTTGCCCTCAGGTAAGCATCTTTTTGCAAATTCCACGATAAAAGAATGCTTGGAAGTGTTTTGCATGGCAGTAGTATGGCAAGCCATTTTAACATTTAACATAAATATTTCTTAAAACGATCGACTAGTTGTACATTTTATTAAATAAATCAGTTACAACTAGCAGTTGGGATATGTGAACTAACATCTAAAAAAAATTACAAATAAATCACTAATTAATACTAACTTTTGGGATGGTTGTGAGTGACCAATAAACTAGTAGTGCCTATTGAATAGTTGCTGGTAATAAGTACCAGCAAAAATTGGAGTAAATAAGTGAATAGAAGTAATTAATAAATATTTTGTTTCAGAATGGAGAGGAGTCAGGATACATCAGCGACAGACAGCTGCAGTGGGCGGACGGCTACATCCTTGTTTACAGCATCTGTGACCGCGCCAGCTTTAATGTGGTGCGGCAACAAGTGCAGTGCATACGACAAGCCAAGCAAAAACTGGCCAGCACAGCTCAGATCATAATCGTGGGGAATAAGAGAGACCTCCAGCACCGACGTACAGTGTCAAGTGAGGAGGGCCGGCTGCTGGCGCTCTCGGCGGACTGTGGGTTTTTTGAGGTCTCTGCTGCTGAGACATACCACGGAGTGCTGATGGTGTTTCACGAACTGTTTGAGCTCATACGAGAGGCAAGGGCACTCAAGAAGGGCACCGCAGGCTTCAAAGGTATCGTGAGGAGCATGTCGGCCGTATTTGGAAGGAAGCGGACTGAATAGTTTTACATTTTCCCTTTAAAGCGGTGGAAGATTCGGGGATAATCCATATTGGAACAAAGACTGATTATTGATCTCAACTGGATTTTTGCAAGTTGACAATCTTAGGGGCCATTCACACTGTGTTCCGTCTGTGCTATTTTTAGTTGGTCTATGTATGGACAGACATCTTTGGCCATTATGTCGCTGTTTTTTGCCACCTTACACCATGAGCATCACTTAAGGTGGCTGTCAAGTTAAAAGTAGTTCAATTACAAAAAATGTCTCTAGACCCACTTCTGTTTTATTGCTTTGTTCTGTTTTTGAATGAAGAAACTTGTCCTGTGTGAAAGGCCCCATGTTTATGAATGTTCTAAGAATGTTCAATTTAGATTTAAGTTTAAAAATAGTACTATGTCTCATTGCTCAGTTTTTTTTTTTTTAATATACTGTATGTTGTAAACTGTCAGTTCTCTCTTTGTACTTCTATCAGTTTTAGTGTAGCTAATAAGTGCAATTGTTGGCTCAATGCTTCTTAGCCCCTATGCAATTAAATGACACAGGCTCTAAAATGTGGCCTCCAACACATGATACATGAATATTGTGACAATGTAGCATTTTTCAGTGAAAATGTTCAGATTATTTAAATTGTTTTGCTCTAAAGTCCATGCATAATGGTCATATAAAGTGCTAAAAGTGGAAGACTTTCTTTTTACAGTCATGTAAATTGACATTATTTCAAAATTATGCCCATTTTTACCATGGTTGAGCCTTAACATTGAGTATAATCTATTTTTAAAGTCCTAACTGTTTCATTCAATGCATTAGTGTTGCTAACTGTTAAATACAGATGATTGTATATATTGCAAGTGCAAACCATATGCTAATATTGTTTTATAATAAAACATGTTAAAGATTTCAATTTTTCTGTTGCTTTTTTAGGTATAGTTACAGCACAATGTGCTGTTCCATTGAATAATCAAATGACCATATTTTGCCAAATACATAAATGTAATGCATCCTTTATAATCTGCATCTTATCTTAAAATGGCGATTGGCCTCCTTGCTTCCTAATAGCTCTGACTCAATAGTTACTATTCAGACTGCTGACAATGACATCCTTAATATATGAATTCAAGATTGAGGTCCTGGGAAATGTCTACTTATGATCAGCAACAGCACATACATTTCAGACTCTACTGGATTCACTGGTATCAACAATGTTGGCAAGGAAAAATCCTGGAAAACTGACCTTCTGACTGAAATGTGTTTAGAATTGAATTGTTAACAGAGAGCAACCTTGTAGACTAAATTAAGGACTGGCACTCAATCTTCTTGCAAAGACCACACCCTATCCTTTTATTCATATTAATATTTACACTTACTACTGACCTAGCGTGTACTGTTTTTTTTTCACCTGTTCAATGATTTTGAGTTTTTTTGATTTTACACATTTTGAAAGACCAGACCACTATTTCAGCATTAAGCAGAAAAATGTCCATCACCTTTTGTCCCTGTAAGATCAAGATAATCACACATTATGTGCATGACATTAGGGTATAATGTATTAAAGAAATGAAACTACAAAAATTCAATTACACTGAAAGCCTAAATTGAATGATTTATTACCTTTGTTTCCTTGCACCCCGTCAGTCTTAATCCCTAAACATGAGTAAATTACAAAGCTCTGTCAATCTTAAAGGGTTAGTTGACCCAAAAATGAAATTTCTGTCATTAAGTACTCACCTTCATGTCATCCCAAACCTGTAAGACCTTTGTTCATCTTCAGAACACAAATTAAGATATTTTTGATGAAATCCAAGGGTATCTGATCCACACAAAGGCAGCAACGACATTGCATCTTTTGAGGTCCAGAAAGGTACTAAAGACATCATCATTGCGACGTGACTACAGTGGTTCAACATTAAGATTATGAAGCGACGAGAATACTTTTTGTGCGCAAAAACAAAACGAAAATAATGACTTTATTCAACTAATTCATCTGTCCCCTGCAGGGGTGTTTCCTCCGAGGAGGCAAGGGAGGCAGTGCCTCCTCAAAAAAACTGGATGAGAAAATAATCGATATTACAAAAATAAAACAACGCAAAGGTAACAAAATTTGACATTAAAAAGTGTAAAAGTCACTCGTTATTCTAAAGAAACACTGTCAAACAGCGACACCCGCAGGTGAAGTTACAGCGGGAGTCCGCGTCTCTTGTGCCTCCCTTTTGCTCATAGAAATAAAGCAGAGCATGGTTGGACATGATTGGTTTGTGCGATAAATCCCGCCTCTTGTTTTCGTGCATGTTCTCGTCGAATCGGCCTGAATGAAGACAGTGATGGCGTCAATGGGAAGACTAATTAAAAAGTAAGTAAACAACTGTCACTTAGATATCACCACTTTATGTCATGTCAAAATTAAACTTAAAATGACCTAAAAACGTGTTTTTAGTGAGCAATCAGCATGGTAAAATTAAAGGTACATCTTTGTGTCTGTAAGTGACCAGTGTGTACAAGCTTGATGACTGCTGAAAATAAAATGACTATTAAAAAGAAAAGCTGAATATTAGTTTATAAATAATATATATTGTTTAAATTGTTACTGCCTTTAGTTATTATTTGGGAACAAATGTAAAAATGCGTAAAAACACTAACGTTAACTTGATGAAATTTATACTTGGTTTTAATAAATAGAACATTACATAGTGTAAAAATACAAAATAGAATTGTATTTGGTCTCTCTTTTTATGTAATGTTAACTTAAACAGAAAAATTGTGTAACAGGGACATAAATGAGGACTTTGCCTCCTCATTTTAAACCACCACCGCACACCACTGGTCCCCTGTCATACTGGTACGCTATTTTCGTTGCAGAGCTTCAGTGTTTATGTCTGAACGCAGGCGCAGTATTGGTCGGCTCCTGTGTCAACATCACATGCATGCGTCGTACTGCTCACGTGACCAGAGCCGGCCAATAATGAGCCGCCGTTTGGATGTAAACACTGAAGCTCTGTAACAAAAATAGCGTAGGAGAATGACAGGGGACAGATGAATCAGTTGAATAAAGCTGTTATTTTTGTTTTGTTTTTGCGCACAAAAAGTATTCTCGTCGCTTCATAATATTAATGTTGAACCACTGTAGTCACGTTGACAGTCTTTAGTACCTTTCTGGACCTCAAAAGGTGCAATGTCGTTGCTGCCTATGTGTGGATCATATACCCTCGGATTTCTTCAAAAATATTTTAATTTGTGTTCCGAAGACAAACGAAGGTCTTACGGGTTTGGGATGACATGAAGGTGAGTATTTAATGACAGAAATTTCATTTTGGGTGAACTAAAACTTTAATCTTAGTTCTGTTAAAACGCTTCCTCTTGTCAACTGAGTACTTTTGTAAAGCAACCCATTTTTTCCCTTGTGCAAATAAAGTGGTAATCTTCCTGGCCTTATAATGGAAGTAAAACTGTTGTGTCCCAAGTCCAGACACCTGAGCATCACATGTTCATTCATTCACATATAAGCAAGCTCAGAGCGGATCAGATCACATGTAGGGCCCATTGCTGGCAGTTACATAGGATCTATGTGGGATTTCTGTACATGACTTTACTGCTCCTACAATAAATATGACTAATCAACAGATATATTGTGATACACATTGGTAATAACACCAAAAATTAGTGCAATGAAAATGTGTATCATATATACCAAACTGTGGCCAACGTATTGACTCATATACAGTACATGAATCCTAAAGCATACAGTACTTATGCAGGTTTTCCACAAGCTTTGAGGAGGCAAAAAGAACCAGTTTGCTTGTCCACTCTTTAGAAAAAACAATTCTTAGAAGTGAATGAGAGTATGACTATATATTAATTGTCTTATTCTTCAGTACAGAAAAGAAAGAAAAGGGAAAATAAAAAGATTGAGAAAGAGAAAGGGGCAGCTGGGTCTTTCTGACAGTGCCCCCCTCCAGCCAAGTGGGCACTTTGCGGGGGAGCTGACTGAGACCGTGAAAGCTGTTGCTATGCGCACCACAATAATCCTCGTCAGTGTGTATAATGACATCATTAACGCAGACGTGTCTCCATCCAGAGAACGCCTCAGTGACACACCAGCCTGAATTCCTCCTACAACCATGTGTACGCTAACGTTTACCCACAAGCATACGCATGAATATTCACAGTGTGCCATGGGGTATCATTTTCTGGCATATTTTATCATGCTTTCACGGCAGAGGCAACAATAAGGGGGTCTTTCTCAGGAAATGGTGCAATATATGACATTTCATCACTTCATTTGAAAAGGTTACCTCTGAGCTTTCAGGAAATCATATTTTCCCATTTCAACACAAAGTGCCAGGGCTGTAAGCATCATAAATACTGAGAGTCTACATCTGGGGGCTCTTTTCCCATCAGCATTCTTATTAGCCTATATCTGATCCAAAATATGTGTCAAGAAATGAAAATTCGCCCTATCTTTAAATGCATGTTATAGATGTTATTGTTAATAATTCATCCAAGCATATGTTTCCTTTAAAAAAAATAACCTTGTAATGTTTAATCAAAATGTCATTACTCAATCTTCTGGTGAAACGATAGACTTCTCTTTGGTGACATATGCGGTTATATAGTCCACTTAAACCCTCCACAAACAATTGCAACCATGAACATTATTTTCAATAATCTGTTACACTGTACATCACAATACAAAAGAAAAGAAGAAAACACATGAAAACTCCCGTTTCATTGCAATTTTAAAACCTTTACCTAACCTTAAAGAACACCATTATTTGAGCCCCATCCCAGTATGGAATTCACATGCTTAGAATTAGAATATATACCTGATAGTATTAGCCTTATACTAAATCACACATTGTAACTGACAAAAATGTTTGTAACCCATGACATTTCTTATTCAAAACATTTTTTTTTTTTTTTTTTGGCCGATCATCTTACATTTAAAATGTTTTGGAGTTGAAAGTAATGGGGTTGAAGATCTAATAACAGACAGTATATCCAGCAAATATCATCTCACTACATCATATTATTGACAAGTCACTATTTATTCCAAGATACACGCTCCGAACCACTGATTCGAAACAAAAGATTTGTAAAGCTTCAAAGCTTCATGAAGCAGTGTTTTGAAATCACCCATCACTAGATATTGTTGAATAAAGTCGTTATTTGTTTTTTTGGTGCACAAAAAGTATTCTCGTCACTTCATAACATTAAGGTTGAACCACTGTAGTCACATGAACTGTTTTAAATACGTCTTTAGCAGCTTTCTGGGCATTGAAAGTGTTCATTATCTTGCTGGCAATGCAGGCCTCACTGAGCCATCGGATTTCATCAAAAATATCTTAATTTGTGTTCCGGAGATGAACGAAGGTCTTACGGGTGTGGAACGACATGAGGGTGAGTAATTAATGACAATTTTTTATTTTTGGGTGAACTAACCCTTTAAGTGTAAAAATGATGAAAAACTAATAAAGATTGTAAGAGAAATGTCTAAAACTTGTAGATTGTTTTTAATCAATAACCCATTTAAAAAGAACTATACAAATTGACTGATAATCTAATAAAAAACAAATTATTATTGCAGTTTACTAAGACCAACAATATAAAATGGAATTGCTCGAATGGTTTTAAAATTAATTTACTCTTTTGTGTATCTTTTGTGCATTTTGTCAGTGCACTTTCATAGCCTGTGTTCATGTTTTGGCCTTTAAAATGATAAAAGTAAATCTCTCTCTACCGTAGAAATGCCCAGATATCAAGGCCTTGTTTGCATCCTTATTTGAACTTATGTAAGATAACAACATCTCAAGGTTCCCGTCCATGGAGGCAGCAGAACAATGAAGATGTCTCTTCAACTCTATCTGTCTGTCTCTCACTCTCTTTGTCCTTTTGCTGCTCTTCCTAATTTCATTTTAAGAGATAAAGAGTGCCTTCGGGTGTGTGAGGTGAGTCAGGGACAAGAGGGATTGTGGGAACAGACAGGCTCTGAACACTGCGTACATATGGGATCCTGCACGTACAGATGTAGAACACTGAGTCAAGTGCTCTTCAAGAGGTAAGAGTGCTTCAATCAAGCACAACTGCTACTGCGTGTGTAGAGTACTGTGTAGTTAGAGATTGTCACCATTTATTCAAAGAAGATTCAGAGTGTGTTCACACTTGTAGTTCGGTTCTTGGTTCTTGTGGCCCGGACCAAAAAAGTATGGTATGTAAGGCTCAGTGGTGTGTGGTGGTGGTTTAAAATGAGGAGGCAAAGTCCTCATTTATGTCCCTGTTATACAATTTTCCTGGTCAAGTTAACATTACATAAATAGAGAGACCAAATACAATTCTATTTTGTTTGTTTTTTTACACTATGTAATGTTCTATTTATTAAAACCAAGTATAAATTTGGTTAACGTTAGTGTTTTTATGCATTTTTACATTTATTCCCAAATAATAACTAAAGGCAGTAACAATTTAAACAATATATTATTTATAAACTAATATTCAGCTTTTTTTTTTAATAGTCAATTTATTTTCAGCAGTCATCAAGCTTGTACACACTGGTCACTCACTCACAGACACAAAGATGTAGCCTTCCTTTAATTTTACCACGCTGATTGCTCACTAAAAACACCCTGAATCATCATGTTTTCAGGCCATTTCAAGTTTGATTTTGACATGACATAAAGCGGTGATATCTAAGTGACAGTTGTTTACTTACTTTTTAATTAGTCTTCCCATTGACGCCATCACTGTCTTCATTCAGGCCGATTCGACGAAAACGCGCACGAAAACAAGAGGCGGGATTTATCGCACAAACCAATCATGTCCAATCATAACCGATCATATCCAATCATAGCGCGATGGAGACATTGCCTCCTCTCACCTGACTTTCCCCCAATCATTCTCAATTACCCCCCACTAAACCCACCGCACGCTATAGACCTTATGTAGCCCCGCCCCTTTTCAGCGCTGCGCTCGTTGTCTTTTGTCTTCCGGTTTGTATTTCAACAGCAGTCTTATGTATTTATGAATGAACTGCTCGTTTTAAAATTTTCCTGGTCTACTGACATTTGTTAAGACATCTGCTTTAAACATTACAATGCTCACGATAATTTTCATTAACTCTACAACAAGTTAATTCACTTCCACAGCTAATTATTCTTTGACAGCGATGCCATAGAAATATACAGAGCTACCGCAAAAACGGAAGTTCAAAGACAATATTATAAAGATGTCGGCGCGCTTGTTTCTGTGGTGCATAAGGTCTATAGGGGCTCTGCTTTATTTCTATGAGCAAAAGGGAGGCACAAGAGACGCGGACTCCCGCTGTAACTTCACCTGTGGGTGTCGCTGTTTGACAGTGTTTCTTTAGAAAAACTAGTGACTTTTACACTTTTTAATGTCAAATTTTGTAACATTTGCGTTGTTTTATTTTTGTAATATCGATTATTTTCTCATCCGGTTTTTTTGAGGAGGCACTGCCTCCCTTGCCTCCTCTGAGGAAACGCCCCTGGTAAGGCTGCATCTCCTATATTGACATTTTCTGCTTGTCCGGCACTTGTCTGCTGTAACTTTTAGCATATTTCCTATAACAACGTCTGAAGTTTACATTTTACGTGGCGTGCGAAAGTCACATAAACCATGCGAAATCCAATCAGAGCAGTTAAACTGAAACAAATTTCCAGAAATGTGAAAGTGACATGACGTGTGGCCAAGTATGGTGTCCCATACTCAGAATTTGTGCTCTGTATTTCACCCATCCAAGTGCACACACAGCAGTGAGTAGTGAACACACACCCAGAGCAGTGGGCAGCCGTTTTTGCTGCAGCACCCAGGGAGTGATTGGAGGTTAGGGGCCATGTTCAAGGGCACCTCAGTTGTGGGTAATAAGAGTGGAAGAGAGCACTTACTGAGACTCCAACCCACGACTTTTGGGTTACAAGTCTGACTCTCTAACCATTAGGCCACAACTGCTCCTCACCACTGCATTTAATGTAATTTTTTGCCATTAACAGTTGCTAAATCTGATCAGATTTCAATCAGATATGCACAAATGTTTTAATCAAACCAAACCTGTCAAGTGCGAACATACCCTCACTCTGCTCTTCATCATATATGGTACAATCTGAATAAACATCATTGCATGAACATCTAAAATGCTAAATTAACAATAAACAAACAAATAAATAAACAATGCACAATGTAGAATAGTTTGTGTAAATTGCATCAAACTTGTCCTAGAATATCACTGACACAATGAGCAGAGATTATACTAAGATTATCATTTAGGGAAGATGGGCTGAAGAAACGGTCATGCTTATTTAACTACAACAGAAGGATGCAGAAAAGATGTGTGCAGTGCATGTATTTGATTTGAAAGGTTTGATTTAATAAGAGGGATGAGACGGGAGAGTAATTTAGGTGATGGCTCTTGACCAGCCACTGCATTAGAATGAGGCCTGATTACTGGATATTGTGCTTCACTATAAAATGTCTTAACTAACGCTGATGTCAGAGCTTCATCAGGCTCTCCATCTTATTCCACTCTTCGCTCCTGCTCTTCTTCCATCTAATCAGACACACCTGCAGCCCATTTCAACTCATTATAGACTAGATGTTGGCTGCGTCCGAAAGCTTAAAGGGATAGTTCACCCAAAAATGAAATTTCTGTCATTAATTACTCACCCTCATGTCGTCCCAAACCCGTAAGACCTTTGTTCATCTTCGAAACACAAATTAAGATATTTTTGATGAAATCCGAAAGGTATCTGAACCACACAAAGGCAGAAACATCATTGCACCTTCTGAGGTCCAGAAAGGTATTAAAGACATTGTTAAAATAGTCGACGTGACTACAGTGGCTCAACCTTAATGTTATGAAGAGACAAGAATAATTTTTTGTTCAAAAACAAAACAAAAATAACGACTTTATTGAACAATTTTTTCTCTTCCCTGTCAGTCTCCTACGCTGATCACGTAGTGAATCGTTTACATCTGAACGCCGGCTTTTGAAGGAAGCATAGATGTATCTTTCGCTGCCCTTGATATCCCACAATCCTGTGTGTTCCATTCCATTCTGTGACAGTTAAGCTAAAAAAGAAAGATGGTGTCTAAAAGTTGCGGTTGGTCGATAATTTGAGAGTAAATGTACGTGTCTGACCAAAGTTTTCCACTTTTGATGTTATTTCTAGTGAATTAGTATTGTAGTAATCAAATATTCGCTTAAAGGTGTGTACATTTTAGCAGCATCTAGCGATGAGGTTGCGAATTGCAATATAGAGAAGCTACGGTGGCCGACACAGGACAAAGATGTCATGAGACAGCAGAGAGTAGCCAGTCAAGCAAATGTGCTCCGTAGAGCAGTTTGTCCATTTAAAACTACTGTAGAAACATTCCGGAGCAAAATGACGACTTAACATGTAAGGGGACCAGCAGTGTTTGTAGATAGAAATGGCTCATTCCAAGGTAATAAAAACATGGCAATTCATTATGTAAGGTCTTTATACACCACTGAAAACATAGTTATGCAAAAACAAAACCAAAAAAAACAACTTTTTTCAACAATTTCTTCTCTACTCTGTCAGACTTGTACGCATTTCATGCAGTGAACGCAGTTCAGCGCTTCTGTGTTTACGTCTGAACGCCGGCTCATTATTGGCCGGCTCCTGCGTCAGCATCACACGCATGCGTTGTGCTGCTCACATGAACAGGCGTCGGCCGATACTGAGTCTGTGTTCTGATATAGAGCTTGCAGTGCTGCAACGAAAATAGCATAGGAGAATGAGAGGGGAGAGATGAATTTGTTGAATAATGTCATTATTTTTGTTTTGTTTATGTGCACAAAAAGTATTCTCGTTGCTTCATAACGTTAAGGTTGAACCACTGCAGTCACATTGACTATTTTAACAACGTTTATACTTTTCTGGACCTTGAATGTGATAATTTCGTTGCTTTAAAAATAGCAACGAAATTAAAAAATATAAAAAAACTCTTGGATTTCATCAAAAATATCTTAATTTGTGTTCCAAAGAAGAACGAAGGTCTTTGGAGCGACATGAGGGCGAGTACTTAATGACAGAAATTTCATTTTTGGGTGAACTAACTCTTTAACGATTTCCACACGATTTCTCATGAGAAAAAAATGGCCTGTGAGCTCATACGACAGCAAAAATTCCTCTATTTTGTTGTAGATCATTAAACCGTTGCACCTTCTCAGAAGTCTATCTGAAATCAGTTAAGTAAGGTATCTTCGTGCTCAAACACTACCTGCAAAGTCATTGCCTGACAGGGCAGCAAGGCAACAAGTCAGCTGCCTAAGCTTTCGAACGCAGCCATAAACTGCTGTGCATCACAAGCGCAGTGTCAAGCCTCACCATGGACTAGTGTGACTGCATTGCTCCCTTGTATTGTTTACCTTCATCCTGTTGGAAATATATCCTACTTTGTTTGCTGTAAGAGCGAAACCTGTGAATAACCTTCCTTGGATCTCATCTGTGTGCTCCTCTGTATCTTCTGTTGTGTCTTTGCATCCATTTAAGTATTGGTTTTCCCTTATCTTAAACTGTTCTGCTGTGTTTGTTCCTCTGCCTGTGAACGTCTGCAATAAAGCCTCCCACAGTTGGGCCCCAACATTATCCTTCATTGTGGTTTGTGTCCATAAGAGCTGAAGAGAGAAAGTCTAGTCTACATCTAGAAATGATGTGTGCATAATTTCCTTTATAGGCTAATGAATAAGCAAATTAGCAAGTGTGTTAAATGTCAGCTTGTCTGGAGGAGATATGAGGGGATGATATTCATTTTGCTTTTTGGGCGCTTCTAAGAAAAAAAGTTTTACAGATTTGCTCTCTCAAAAAAATCATGCCCCTGCAAACTGCATGAAGTGAGATTTGAAATAAATATATATAGCCTATATATATATATATATATATATATATCAAATCTGATATGGCTGTTGAGCAAATCCACCATATTTTTTACAAATACTACTTTTGTTGTGTCACTGAATGTAGTTTTAAGAGTTTTTTATGCTACAGTATAGTTATTTAGACCTCAAATATGTGACTCATATATAAACATAGCACCTATTTTGCAATTTGTTTAGACGCTTTCACTGATGTGAGCTCCAGGTCGTCAGTGGCCATTCAGTGCTCATGTACCCACAGAGAACGGCTTCATTTCAGCCAGTCCTTTGGGAATTTGCTGCTGGCTCTTATGTAGATAGTGGCACCCTTGCATTAAAAAAAAAAGTTTTACATGTAACTGAAATTAAGCATATCTTTTGGTATCCATCATGTTTGTGAAAAAATATGCTTAATAGTTTTGAATGTGCACTTGTAGTGTACTTTAAAAATCTTAATAACTAGATTTTTAAAAAGCATACTTGAAGACATTAATGAAATAAAAGGCCACTTAAGTGTACTTAAGTGTTAAAGGGAGTACACTTTTTTGGCTATGTTACTTACGTAAACTTTTAAAAAGTGCACTTTGTAATGTCAGATTAATAGCTTTACTTTAAAATACATTTTAAATCATTGCCTTAAAGGGTTAGTTCACCCAAAAATGAAAATTCTGTCATTTATTACTCACCCTCATGCCGTTCCACACCCGTAAGACCTTCATTCATCTTCGGAACACAAATTGAGATTTTTTTGTTGAAATCCGATGGCTCAGTGAGGCCTTCATAGCCAGCAATGAACTGACATGAACTGATTTAAATATGTTTTTAGTACATTAATGGATCTTGAGTCATTGCTGGCTATGGAGGCCTCACTGAGCCATCGGATTTCAACAAAAATTTCTTAATTTGTGTTCCGAAGATTAACGAAGGTCTTACGGGTGTGGAACGACATGAGGGTGAGTAATAAATGACATTGTTTTCATTTTGGGGTGAACTAACCCTTTAATAATCTTTTGGCAAGCTTTAAAGAAATGCACTTATTTTTTTTATGTTTTTACTTGCAAACTAAAGCACATGCCAAGTATTTGATTATAATATATATATATATATATATATATATATTATACTGTATATATATTACATTTAAAGTTAATGTATTTTAAATGTGTTACATTGCAACTTTAAAAATATGTAATTACAAATATGCTTGTCAGTACATACGGCAGTACACTTTAACCATATTTCAAATAGAAGTAATTCTGATAAATATGTACTTAAATCCTTAAGTGGGTCAAAAAAATATTCTAAAGTTAATATAAATTTAAATTGCAATTAACATAAAATTAAGTGTCCGAAAAACAGTTCACACTTAACTATATTCTTTTAAAGTATTTTATTTCTGATATAATTACTATTTTTAAAAGTATGCTATACATTTTTTCACAAGGATAAGCTTTAATTAGGGGGGTAAAACACAACCCATAACTCCATAGTGCCCCTGATACTCAATGGGAATTAGCCTTATACTCATTGCTGGCCACAGTCAAGTGTTTGTTTTCTACCATTCCTGAGTGTTTTTTGAAGTATTTAGGGTCATTGCCCTGATGTAGACCTATAACCTTTGACAAACACATAGCTTTATGATGCTGGGTTTAACTTTATGCTTTAATAAGCTTTAGTAGTTATTTCATGATTCCATTCACATATTCAAGGCAATCATATTTACTTGCAAAAAAATGGAGACTGCAGATCACATTTAAAATATTAGCACCTTTTCTAAATTAGTGATATTTAGAACTCATGTATGTTATCAAAATAATGTTTGTAGAGTGGAAACCTGATCCTGGTTCTCTAAGATGCTATGAGAATTTAGCCCTGACCTTTGACCCCAAGTGGGAGGCATACATGTAAACCTTTTTCACCTTAGCCTGATGGTCATCCTATCCCATACATACATTGACTCACAGGAATGTGACAGGAATTTTGACAAAAGCTGACCAAATCAAAGGTTGCTCCTGTTATGAGTCACGTCATTGGAGTGCCATTAGCAGGATGTACTTGGGCTTGGGTCTTCGCTTTGTAGTGGAAAATTACTCAAAACACTTCTGTGTAACTCATTAACATCCACCAGGGTAGTGTGCAATGGACTGGTATTGCTCAGGAACCCTTAGAAACAATTTTGCAGGAAAAGAAGAACTTTTCAATTGGTAAACTAAGCTAAAAATAAGTTCATTATTGATTCTTGAATGCAAAGCTTTATGTGTCGTATAGTAATATTTACTGTTATCGAGGTTGTATTTCCTTGTTCAAATTTGCAATGCAGATCGCTGAAGTTCGTTCAAAACATGACTGAGGTGATCAGGAAATAGAAATATATTTAAGGTCCTATAATAAAGCTTCTGAATGTACAGTAGGAAGTATTCTACTCAAAGCCATAGTAAATCACTAAAGTTCATTGTGTTAATGTTGATTCAGCTATAAATCTTGCCCTCCCGAGAGTGTAATGGACCTCAAGCAGCGTGAACTAATGATTAAACTCCATGCTAAATCCTTAGGAATGTAGCAGTCAATACGCAAATACAGCACAATAACAAGAAACAAGTTAGACAAAAAGGGAAAGAAAATATATAGAGAGAACAATCTAACATGCTGTTAAATATCACCTACAATTATTTTGACTCATCCTTTGGTTTATATTTACATTAATGCTATTGACAGAGCTTAACATATATTGAACCTGGAACTTTTTTTAAGGTCTAAATTCATTAGTTGGGAAAAGGAGAAAGGCAATTAAACCTTGACATCCAAATTTATTTGCAAATTTATATTTGAACAAATCTGGCTGTGCAGAAAGAAAATACAACATTGCTAAAGCCACAGTGTCCTTGTCACAGGGTCACCCAGGATATATACACGGGTGTCCTCATAAGTCTCAAGGTTTCTATTTTACCCATTGTCTGTATCAGTGTGGTGCCCTTTCTTCAGGACTCCACTGAGAAATGAGGTAGGCCTGAATGAAAAGAGGGATTTGGTTTCTTTATCTTTTAATACTAAATATAACCTCACATCTTTTCACCAGCATAGGGATCTCACTAAGCTACTGCCTCTGCCACCGCAATATTCACTGAGAATCATCACATATTCTACATTTTCGATTTGCTGTGTGGCATCCAGTTATTATTTCAATAATAAAAGATAATAATTAAAAAAAAAAGTTTTGCATTTTTAATTTAAGTTTGTGTAAAATCTTTTATTGTTTTGGCTGTCTGATCACATAATCAGTTAAGAATGAGATATTACAAACCATGACATGGCATTTATCATTGGAAGATCACATATAGGGAACATTGCATCCTGGGATACAGTATTCTGTGCTCTACTGTTCAAACTGACTAAAATTAAGAAGGTCATCTAGGTTTTCTGTGCATACAGAAAATATGCATATTGTGCACAGCAATACTATAAGTCTGATATATTTCAAATACAGACTTTATCAGACTAAATACCACTTATAATGTCAAACTGCAGAATTCATGAAATAGCTGGTTTACTGAGAATAGTTCACCCAAAAAATTAAAATTCTGTCATCATTTACTCACCCTCAAGTTGTTCCAAATCTGTATGAATTTCTTTCTTCTGCTGAACACAAAAGAAGACATTTTGAAGAATGCCGGTAACCGAACAGTTGATGGGCTCCATTGACTCCCATAGTATTTTTTCATACTATGGAAGTCAATGAGGCCCATTAACTGTTTACCCATATTCTTCAAAATATCTTCTTTTCTGTTCAGCAGAAGACAGAAATTCATACAAGTTTGAACTTGAACTTGAGAGTGAGTAAATGATGACAGAATTTTCATTTTTGGGTGAACTATCCCTTTAACCAATTCTCAGCATGTGAAGACTTCTATGAACTTGAGTTGAACTCGTTTTGGGGGAGGGGGGGGGTTGTGTATTTTCATTTATTATGTCTATGTCTGTCCCATATTTAGCTTATTCATTGGTGCCCCCTTATAAGTTGAACCAAATAGTGTCATTTTCTTCCCAATAACACCTAAAGATGGCATTTGTTGTCTATGTTGTAGATAAGCTCCAGCTGACTGTTTAAGTGTTTTGGAAAGGAGTGACTTTTTTGGCGTCAGTGAGGTCATAATGATTTGACATTCCATTCATTCCATGCTCTGCTGCAATTCTGACAAAATTCCTTTATCTTCCCTTTAAAGCAGATTCATAATGGCCAAAACTGTTGCACTTTGCCCCCTGTCAAACTACGCAGGGGATCTGAACATTTCATGTTTAGAGTTTGACTAAGAAATTAACCAACCGAAAACAGACTCTCAGTCAAGGTTTAACTCAACAGCCCTCTAACAAGGAATAAAACTGTTAAAACTACAGATACATACACATTATTAACCTGCACAATGAAATCAAAGTCCACAAACCAAACCTCAACTACACTTCCTTGCTGAGAAACAAACAAATCATGAGAGTATGACAAACATTAACTGCGACAAATTCAAGAGGCTCTCTTGTGAAAAAGAAGTGTGCTTAATTGTACTGAATGTGCACTTGTAGTGTACTTCAAATCTTAAAAGTATATTTAAAAAACTACTGGCAGATAATTTAATATTAATGGAATAAAAGGCAACTTAAGTGTACTTGAGGAGAGTACAGTTTCATGACTATTTTTTTCTTTTAAAAAGTGCACTTTGTAATAATGTCAACAATTAAAGTTTTACTTTAAAGAACATTTTATATCACAAATACAGTCAGTACAATTGGCAGTGCACTTTAACCATATTTCATGTACTTAAAGCTGCAATCCGTAAGTTTTGCCTCTTTGTCGCCATCTCTGTTTGAAACCTGCAATTGCAGTTATTTACAGAATTATCATCCTTATGTGGGTTGTGCATTGGCACGGCTCCTCAGCGCGGATGAATCTAATGTTTTGAGGAGAATGTGTCAGAATCACAGATTGTAGTCTTGGAAGTGTGACCAAAATAAGAATTTTCACCGTAAAATGTCGTCTGAACAAGTAAGTAACAAATCTGCCACCTTTGTTCTGACCAACCGAGGAAAAAAAGCATTACAATAAATCGAGCTACCAATGGTGATTAAATCTAATGATCGCTTAGCTCATATCACATCAAACCCTGCTAAATATTATTATTGTCATACGTTGTTCTCAAATTGTTAATGTTAACAACAACAGCATTGCATGACTATGTATATTTAGTGTGTATTAGCTTTACCTGTAGATTTCACTTTCCGTACAGTCTAATCTGTAATGTTAATTTGTCATACCATACAATCCGCCATCAATATGATAAGTTTAATTGTTCCAGCTGCTGTGAGAAAAGGCTATAAATGATACATCACCTGCAGCATCCTCACATGCCATATAGCCTACTAGCTGGGACTCCTTCTTTATGTAAACAGACGTGACATAATGACGCCAAGACGAACAGCGACATGCTTGAATTTCCCATGGAAACCCACCAGTAGCACTCAAAATAGAAAACATTTTTACAAGCTTATCGCTGTGAATCGGGCTAAGGTAAGGAGTTAGTTTTGAACACTGGCTGGTTATGTACTTGCTCAAAAATTGATTTTGGATCATTTTTAATCAAAAAAATTTACAGACTGCAGCTTTAAGTCCTAAAGTTAAGCTAATTGTAATTAATATACATTTAAACTATAATAAATTTTCATTTAATTGCAATTGACATGGCATTAGGTGTCTGAAACTGATACGTTCAGTTCACACTTAAGTATATTTTCACAAGGGCTCCCATTCAATAAAAAAATCAGCTGGTATCTCATTATCAAAACTGGTTCTCAAAGTCTAAATGGACATCAAATGGAAATATTTTCCTTAATTGTCATGTTCTTTTTGGGGCATTAGAGACTACAGGGTCATATAAAAAAATAGCAGAAAAATACACTTATATCTGGGATTGAAACATTATTTTATTTTTCTTAACATAGTTTTTAGTATTAAGTCTATTACGTTTCCTGAGCTATTAAAGAGCATTCTCCTCTAGGCTGTGACCTCCACAGTGTCCGCTGAAACCGAGATGTAATTTTATTGCAGATAAAAACACACCCGAGGCCTATAGTAAGTGTACACACACTGAGGCACTGTAGGCAGGTGTCGTGTGTGCTGAGATGGTATTTGAGACGGGCATTCCTGGCATTCCAGCGGGCACCTTGTCCCCCTCCGATGCAGAATTCCATTCATTTTAGCCCAAATGCTGTACAGGGTGAGGCAGCACAGCACAGAGCTGGCTTCTCACCAGCCCGTGCACCTGTTCAACATGACAACTCACTCCTCGGTGCACCTGTGCTGCTGATCGCTGCCGCTGATTGCTAAATTAAACTCACGTGCGAGATGTCCTCCTGCTGTCTGATTTAATTTGATAGAGAGTGACCTGTAACAGCTCAGTCTGTAGTAACTCACAAGCAGTAGTCCAATATCAGCCCCGTGGAGAGGTTGACAAGTGAAGCTAAACGTTCATCTGCTTCACTGATTCAACATATTAATAGAACACTGAGGCAGCGTAATGTCCAGCATGTTGTAGGCCTGCTTGTACATGGCAGAACCACAAGTAAATTGTCTTTGAATGGAGCCTACCCTTGTGAAAAAGAAGAATCTAATGTTTTTAGACACCTACTGTAACTGCATGTTATTTATTAAATGAAAACATGTAGTTTAAATGTATATTACTATATATGCAATCAACTTGAAAGGGTTAGTTTACCCAAAAATGACATTTCTGTCATTTATTACTCACCCTTATGTCGTTCCAAACCTGTAAGACCTTCATTCATCTTCAAAACACAAATTAAGATATTTTAATTAAATCTGGGAGGTTTCTGAACCACACATAGGCAGCAACATCATTGCACCTTTCAAGGCTCAGAAAGATAGTAAATGTGTGGCTCTCGGATTTCATCATAAATATCTTCAGTTCTGTTCCGAAGACTAACAAAGGTCTTACGGGTTTGGAACGACATGAGGGTTAGTACTTAAGCTGCGTTTCCACCGAAATTACCCGCAAAAATTTGCCTCAGGAACTTTTTTCCCCCCAGACCTATTGCTAGCTGCGTTTCCATAGCTGTCTAAAGATTGGTCGGGTACGGAGCCCCGGACATGACATGCAGGAAAAAAAATAGTAGGCTAAATCATGCGCACGATTTACTAATTCGTTCCCTCGATTTACTAAAACGGCCGCACGATTTGCTATTTCGTTCCCTCGATTAATAAATCATGCGCATGATTTATAAATCGAGGGAACGAAATAGTAAATCGTGGGGACGTTTTAGTAAATCGTGTGCAAGATTTAGTAAATCGAGGGAACGAATTAGTAAATCGTGCGCACGATTTAGTAAATCGAGGGAAAGAAATGGTAAATCGTTTGCACGATTTAATTTTTTTTCTTGCATGTCATGTGCAGGGCTCCGTAGTCGGGTGATGTAAGACTGCGCGCGACTTTCCAGTTCCCGCTGGATTTCATCCTCTGCATATAAGCTTAATAAAGCCTGAACCTCATCGGCAGTCCATCAGTAGTATTTTTAAACTCCATTATTGATTCTAATAGCAAACAACTCTTACTGCACGCACGGCAACAGACTTTAAAAAACGATGGTTGAAATAAAATGCTGCGTAGAGTCAACTAATCAAAATGCTGCGTGAACTCAACCAATCAGCGTGTTCAGCGCCCAAGTCCCACCCCCGAAAGTTCCAGAACTTTGAAAAAGTACTACCAAGAGAGCAGGTACTCTCTGAGGGGGAATTTTTTATCCAGAACTTCATTTAGACCCTGGTTCCTGCGGTCGAAACACGCCGAGTACCACCCCAAAGTCCCTAGTTCCTGGGGAAAGTTCCAGATTGCCACTATTAATTTTCTCAGCACGTCTTACACATGCACTACGTTCAGTGCCTGGCAACATCAGAGCATTTTCCTCAGTCTGAAGAGCTATTTGGCTCCTGCCTCCATAGAGAGAGAAGTGTCATGTACAAAATGTGCTTGTTTTGTTCACCTAAAATCATTCAGAAAGTTTCTCAGTTGAACTCTCAGAGAAACATCAGATGTGATTCCAGCCACTTTGTGTTCCTCATCCATCTGAAATAAAACAATTTTATGTGCAGATATCTTATGTGATTTTTTTTTCTTTGACCTTTACTCATTACCTTTATTTTTTCTATTATTAATTAAACATCTTTCCGTGAAAAAAAATTAGTTATATTTACATAACTCATGCAAAGTCACTTTCAATACCAATATATTTCCACTGAAAAAAAACAAATAAATAAAATAAAGTGGTAGTTGCAAATCTCTGTCCTTTTGTTCAATACCTTTCAATACATTTTTCTTAAATTTGAGCCCTCTAATCCATCATCCTGATTAGCGGTAGAGTTTCATTTAGTGATTATCAAGCCCCTTGTGATTGTTTACCTTGCCTTCATTCTCTGGTGAACTAAAACTGACATGGCTAAGACTACAGGGTGTTGAGTCTACAGAATGAAAGCTTCTAAAGTAGGGCTTGAACATGGGACTAATGTCAACCAGTTTATGCTAAATCTTGGCTGTTTCCATATGATCCCAGACCCTTCTGACTTGACTCAAATGAGGGGTAACATAAAGTGTTGACGTGGCCCCTCACGTGCTGCTATAAAAAAAAAAAAAAAAAAGTTTATGGCAGGAATTAGTAGGCATAAGTAAATATTAAAGTAGGAACCAGATTAAAGACATTCCTGCTGCTGTAAAACCCAGCAAAAGTTAAAGAGGTAAAGAACGGGATAAAGCAGTAGTTTTTGTAATCCTCTTAGATGGTTAAGTGTTTCAGATATTAAACCGAATTAATAACTCTGCCTGCTGAGGAGAGAAACGTGACTCTGATCTAAACATTTTATCGAGAATTATTGGGACTGTTGCAAAGCTGCCCATAGGAAAAATAAATTAGAAAAGCAAAAGGCTTCAGCAAAAGCCATAATTTGTTCTCCATATCATGGAAGCCTATTTCCGCCATATAAGGGAAAAAAATCATGTTTTAGTGAATTATTATTATTATGAAATAAAAAGTCAAAATTATGAGTTCAAATGTTTAAATTATGACATATTAAATCAAGATTGAGATAAGTTAAAATTAAGACAAAAAGTCAAAATTATGAGATAAAAGTAATAATTATCAGATAAAAATACAAAATTATGAGATAAAAGTCATAATTATGAGATAAAATACTCAAAATTATGACATACTGTCATAATTATGAGATAAAACTCATGACATAAAAAGAGAAATGAGAAAATGATTATGAATTATGAGAAAAGTCTATTATGAGATAAAAAAAAAATCTAAATTGACCGTTCGCAAAGGCCCGCCCCCTTTAGTTACTGTTGCTATGACAAGCCATACCGATCTTTCGCCACTTTTCGCTTTTGATATGAAACAAAGTCTCAAATTTCAAATTTTGGAATTTTTAAAGAAACTTAAACAATAACTATCATTTTGTGGCTCTTTAATGTGTCGTGGCAGATCACTGTAGTGCCTCAGTTCAAGCGGCTCGTGAACCGATCATCTCTTCCTACTAGTTCATTTATAGCAACAAATAAACATGAATGAACATCATAAGGAATGTTGTTTCAATCGCGGAAAGACGTCAGTACACACCATTTTTCAAGTTCAAGTCCATCTACTTTAATCTGCTAATCTGCTAACTCCCCTGACTGCTTTGTCGGACAAAATGGCGGATTCAGCGTTATGATTGGTTAGATCGCCTGTCAATCAAACTACTGGTGAAGGGTCATTTATGAAAAAAGGTCAAAATTATGAGATAAAAAGCCATAATTATGAGATAAAATTATGAAATTATGACTTTAAAAGTCATAGTGAGATACAAAAATCTAAATTATGATATACTACATCATCGTAATTATGAAATTAAAAGTCAAAATTATGAGATAAAAGGTTAAAATTATGACATAAAAAGTTATAATTATAAAAAAAAAAAAACACACACACACATTTTGTCAATTATGGCTTTTTATTTCATAATTAACTTATTGTTAACTTAGTATGTCATATTTTTTTTATCTAATAATTATGACCTTAGTCATAATATAGACTTTTTGTCATCATTATGACTTAGTATCTCATAATTTCAACTTTTTATATCAAAATCATAAGATAACAAAAATTAAATTAAATTAAATTAAATTAAAACTTGAAAATTCAAGCAGTCATAAAAATGAATGTTGCTATTTCTTGAAAACAGTACCTGGATTTTAATACATTTCAGCATTTTTCAGAAAATAATGTTCCATTTAAAAACAAATGAGAATTTAATGTACACTAAATCATTTCTGCTCCAACATTCTAATGTTATGTGTTTAATGCATACAAATCTTTCTAAAGATAGGGCATAACCTCCACATTAACACCAGCTTTTTGATGTCATTTCACAAACATTTCAATTGGGATTTCAAAATAAGAATTCTAATCACCTTAGTCTCGGCACATGACCATATTATACAGTATATCCCACTGTCCAATCTCTCTCTCTCTAGAAACAGATAGAAAAACAGCTCTTAGAGTACAAAACCACCCAAATAAACTTTCCAGGATAATCTGGCATTGTATTGACATAGAAATGTGGTCTGGTACATCAGCTGGGGTTGGCTGGATCATGGGAAAGGAACAGTTTGTGTGTGAGGTCACCCTTTGGTGTGATCAGAGACCAGGTTTATGCTAGCTCTTAAAATATACACGGGTCTAGGTTTGAGTAAATGATGCTGGGTCTGGAACAGTGGAAAAAGGCACCTCATTCCCAGGAAAGAGAAATGCTTCCTTACTAAATATAATGGAGATGTGCGTGATGTTTGTGTACTATGAATGAAGTACGTGCACGCTGCCACTGTGCTGCCAGCGGAAATGAGAAAGAATGTTGAACAAAGATGTTTTGAAAAATGTCTTAGTGTTTTTTGTCCATGCATGGGCAAAACCAATTGAAACATTCTTCTTTTTTGCTCCGCAGAAGAAAAAAATGAAGGTTTGCATGAGGATGTGTAAAAGATGACAGAACTTTCATTTTTGGATGAACTGTCCCTTTAAGACAGAGTTTGAATGACCACCATAGCTGGACCACCCTCAGCTGAGCAGTCCTGTATAATGTAATCACTGATACTCATTAGAGCCACCAGCCTCCTGACCTGCATCTCTTGGCTGCTTTTCATAGTTTTCATTACTGCTCCCAGGTGTCCAGTGGCTGCCGTCCTTGTTTTCTATGAGCTGAGCTCTGGAAAACGAGACAATAATGGCTTTTTCTGTGTCCCTGTGTAACATGGAGAACAGCAGACAACAGCACAATCTCAGATTGCATGAGATCTTTGATTTGTGCAATACCGCGTGTGTGTGTGTGTGTGTGTGTGTGTGTGTCCAGACTTCTTTGCTGTTGGTCCTTTTAGGGCATTCTGCCCAGCAATGCCAAAGTATCTGTGCATTCAGGGGTGGTGAGGCTGAACCGTGTCGAGCTGAGTTAAGCAGACAAGAAAAAAACGGCTATGAAACAAGGGATAAGGAACAGAAAATGAGAGTCCACTGCCTTATGCAGCTTTACATCAATTCAATAAATGGACAAATAAAACTAAAATCATCAAATCTCATGGTTTTTACAGGACTGTCTTTTTAAAATCATTTCATTTTTTGTCCCTAAGCTTCGTTGATATTGTTAGTCAATGTTTTTTTAACAACAACAATAATAATTTTGTTTTTCATGACGATTTTCCACCCACTCTTTGACCCTGAGGTTAAAATGAGCCATTTTTTGCTGCTGTGCCTTCATACTTTTGTGTAAACACTCTCTACACATGTGAAATGAATAACAACTCTTACTCATGAGTTGCAGGTTTGTTCTCCCTTTGAAAACCTTTGAGAAAAAGAAGTGCACTTAATTGTACTGAATGTGCACTCGTAGTGCCCTCCAAATCTTCAAATTATATTTTATTAAACTGTACTTACAGGTAATATTAATGAAATTAAAGGCCATTTAAGTGTACTTCATGATACACTTTCATGACTTTGTTTCTTAACACACTTATGTACACTTTTAAAAAGTGCACTTTGTAATAATGTAATTTCAATAGAAGCAATAATGAAATTACAAATAAAGATGTACTTAAGTCCAGCTTAAAGCTGCAGTCCGTAAGTTTTGTCTCTTTGTCGCCATCTCTGTTTGAAACCTGCAATTGCAGTTATTTGCGGAATTATCATCTTTACGTGGGTTGTGCGTCGGCACGACTCCTCAGCGCGGATGAATCTAATGTTTGCTGTCAGTCACCACATTGATGTGGATACTGTACTTCGGAATCCGATTCTACATCTTGGAAGTATGACCAAAATAAGAATCTTCACCAGATAATGTCATCTGAACAAGTAACAAGTCTGCCACTTTTGTTCTGATCAACTGAGAAAAAAAAGCATTACAATAAATCACGCTACCAATGGTGATTAAATGTAATGATTGCTTAGCTCATATCACATCAAACCCTGCAAATTACTATTGTTATACTTTATTCTCAAATTGTTAATGTTAACATCATCAGCATTGCATGACTATGTGTATTTAGTGTGTATTAGCATTACCTTTAGATTTCAATTTTTGTACAGTCTAATCTCTAACGTTAATTTGTCATACCATACAACCCGACATCATAAAAATAAGTTTAATTATTCCAGCTGCTGTGAGAAAAGGCTACAAATGATCCACCACCAGCATTAGGGTTTACAGTGCAGTAAACCCTAATGCTCAAAATACTTAACTGTTTTGAGTAGGACAAACTCAAATTTAACAAATTAGTTCAGTTAAATTAACTGTAATGAGTATTTAGAACTTTCTATTTCTTTTGAGTTCACAGAACTGATATATTTTAAGTAAACTGAACTGTTTTATTGTTTTGAGTTGTATGAACTCAAAACTAACTTTAGTTTAATTTAGACTAACTTAAGTTTAATTGAAACTGGGCTGGGATTTCTATTTCCCAGCATGCTTTGCCCATGGCGCTCGAAAGGGAGAGTAAATGCTAACATTAAGTGTTACATAATGTTTTTTGTGCAAAATTAATGGATAAGGGAGATTTAGTAGTGATTAATGTTTTATTATACTAATTTAGAAGAGTTTCTGTTAATGTGGGTTTTTGGAGAGTTACCATCATGGTGACAAGTAGCGCATGTGGCTTGGTTTGAGAGCAGGTAAGTTACATGTTTTAAGTTGCTGTACTCAGTCAGTAAGTGTTATACCATGCTATTGTTAACATGTTAGCAAATTAGCAAGTTGGCATTTTCTGAATTTTCTTATTAGGGTTTACAGTGAAGTAAATAACTCATTTGATTTGGTAGACCTTAAAATAAAAAAGTTAATTAACTAAATATTTTATGTTAATTGCTATCAAAGTGTATGAGTTAGCTAACTCAGTACTTCAAGTTAAGAGCAATTATCATGCGTGAGTACTACAAACTCAAAACTTGATTGTTCTGCTTACTTAAAATTGGGAACATCATAACTCAAAAAATTTGATGTAACTGATTACCTCAAATTTTTTGAGTTAACCCAACTTATTCGGGTTTACAGTGTGCAGCATCCTCACATGCTATAGCTTACTAGCTGGCACTCCTTTACATGACGCAATGACGCAAAAACAAACGGCGGCATGCTCGAATTTCCCAGGGAAACCTACCAGTACCACTCAAATTAGAAAACATTATTACAAGCTTACCGTTGTGAATCGGGCTAAGGTAATGAGATAGTTTTGAACACTGGCTGGTTATGTTCTTGCTCAAAAATTGATTTTTTGGACCATTTTTAACCAAAAAAATTACGGACTGCAGCTTTAAGTGAGTCAAAAAGACACTCTAAAGTTCTTTAATTGCATTAAATACAAATTAAAATGATAATAAATTTTTAATAAAACTGCAATTAACATGCAAATAAGTGTCGGAAACATTAAATTCAGTTTGCACTTTCTTTACATATTCTTTACATACTCTAAGTACTTGAAAGTGTATTTCTTTTTCACACAGGTTATTCTGTTTTATAGCCTCAGAATTAAGGAAAGCTTTATTTTTCATTATCTGTCCTCTTTAATTTTATGTTTGGCAACAAAGAAGACCCACAGCAGATGAGAATGATGAAATGGTGGGGAAAAACAGGGAGAAATGATGGGGAAAGGGATTGGGAAATGTACAATATATGCTAGGCCACATCCTCGGTATTTGAGATTTCAGTTGTCTTTGCTCTAATGTGAACATCTCTAAATACTATATTGCACTGCATGTGTATTTTCCTAGTATGATCCAGAGAGTTATGAGGTTTAAGGTTAAAAAATGTGTACATGTAAAATTAATATGAACAGTAGCACTAAGCTGATATTTTGTTAAATCAACAGTCATTAATCAACAAAACAAAGTTGCAGCTCAGTGGCACCATTGGTAACAACAGAGTGTCACTGGCAATCCGTCTGTTATCTCCACATCTCTCCTCTTCTGCTTTATCTCTGAGTCTCTGTTCGACAGCGCTGAGCCTCAGACCTCACGTAGGCAAAGCCAGGCTTTCATATCGTGCAGTAGATCATTCTTCACCCTACACAGACCTCAAAGAAGGCTATGTTGTTTATCAAGATTAGTGACAAAGGCCAGCTGGATGTACACAACACTGGAGCATCCATTGAAAAATAAAGTCTTTATTAAAATCTGCAGTGAAGCACATGGAAAATAAGGTATTTATATTTTGTATTCTGGTCTGACTTTCATACCAAGCTACTATGTATAAACTCTTCAAAAATACAAATTAATAACAATTATTTTAATTAAATTAATTAAATCCATTAAAATAAACAATGAAATAAAATGAATATTAATTTATATTAAAATTAATTGAAATAAAACAATAAAAAAAACTATTTAAATTTTCATGTGTTTTGGTGTAAACTTGAACACTTTCTTGAATATGTTTTTCATTTCATTGCATCACTTTGTCGTTTTATTTAATTATTTTGCTTTGTCGATTTCCATGACTGTTTATGCCCCATACTCTGCCCTATGAAGTGCAGGCACTGCGTCCAGCCATACACAGACTCTCCCAGAGGATTCTGGGACACGCTGCATTGGAAAAGAAGGCTTGGCGGGCGGCACGTAGCTGCAGTATTTTTACTCCCCCGTGACAGAAGGACAAGCAGGGTTGGGCATATTTGGTCTTCACTCCCCTTCTCCAGTCCCAGAGGGATTTCTACTGGCCAGGCCTACACATTGACCTGAGGCCATTTCGTACGTCTGATATACCAAACTGCTGCCCTCGTAAACCCACAGCCCACAACAGCACTGTTAGTATTTGAATGTTTTAGCAGCAGTTTATTTTACCATGTGGGAAATGAAGAAATTAAAATATTCAGCATAGTGACTCAGTACAGGAAATGAAGTGAGACACTTGTTATGGTGATAAAAGCAGTGGTTTACACCATTAGCCGTTGAATCCATTCAAATAGGAAACAACTTGAGAAGTTCATCTCGTTTCAGTCTAAACATGTCACCCTGCATGTTATGTAATTCAAATGTGACCCCAAAAATTTCTTTGGAACATGTAGCATGTTTTGTTTGCAGATGCAACTTGGTTTGATATTTTACCTACACTTTTCAAAGTTATAATAAAACAAAGACTACTGGAGTATATTTTACAAGAAAATACTATATTAGTCTTTCTACTGAAAATCATCTAATTTAATGTGTTTAAATACTTGCCTTTTCTTTGTAATTCTTTGTGAAATTTTCTAGTGATTTTTGAGTGTAAATTGTTTCAAAGTAAATCCTACACCAGTTTTTCTCATGCAGTGAAATACATACTGCACATTTAAAGTGTGTAAATACTGTACTTGTAATCTCTGTGGAATCTGGTTACGATTCTGAACTATGTTCCGCAAAAAATACAGTACCTTCATGCGCACAGATGCCCTTTCTCGATGCCCTTTATCTGGCCAAAATGTGCTGCTATGGAAATGAAGCTGGCAACTGATGCTGCTGCTTTATATAAAAAGACAGACTAGAAAGGAGAGGAGAGGAAGAAAAAGAAAAAATGGAAAAACCCCTGACAAACATGTATGTTTACTGTGACAGTTACTTATTGCCACTTTTGAACAATGTAATGTGTCCTTGCTGAATAGAAGCATTAATTTCTACTGAAACTACCCAAACTTTTGAACGATAGTGTACCTTGTAATCTTAAGTATATAATGAATGACTTATATAATGGAATATAATGTATATAAACAAGATATGCCCTATGCACAAACTATATTATATAAACCATAAACATGACATGTTGACATTTCCAGGATGGTGATACTGTTGATGTATCTAGATCAGCTGAATGTCCCCTTTGTCATACCGAGTTTTGCACAATGCCATCCTGATAATGCCACAGCGCTCTGTTTATCTTCTGCATTGAGATGACAGAATGTCAAGCACGACCTGTGCCCTCCCCTCTCCCCCCGTATCCCACTCACCCCTGCAGCACGTATCCGGTTCATAAAGCACAGGACATGAGGGCTGATCTTAATCACCTCACACATCTGATAGGATTGTGTGCATAATAAAGACACATGATCCGTACACTGAAACACTTTCTGTATGAATCAGCTCTTGACAAAAGATAAACCACAGACCTCAGGGCCGATTATTGTTCAGGAGGGATAGATAATATGACCTTATAGCACAATATACAGTGTGATGTGGGGAAATCCAGTCAAAGAAGTGTATCGTAAAATGATCTTTGGTAGGGAATACTCATGGGAAGGACAGTGACTCTGAAATTCTTTCCAGAAAAAGTTGTAGTTATTGTGTTTCTCATTTTTTCAGTGATTTTGCTTGTTAACAGCAGGTGTTCATCAATACTGCTCAATCATCACTTAATTAATCTCTTAATTATCTCATTAACTTTAACTCTGCTTCAGCGTTAATTTTAACACTATAAAGAGTGGGACCTCTGAGCAGAGTAGATTTAACTAATAGATAGTGACACGTGAAGGCCAAGTATGGTAACCCATACTCGAAATTTGTCCTCTGCATTTAACCCAAACCAGCAAGGTCATTTCCTGCAGGTGCTGGAATCTAACCAGCAACCTTTGGGTTACCAGTCGGACTCACTAACCATTAGGCTACGACTCCCCCAGATAGATAGACAGAAAAATTCCTATCTGATTAAATAAGTTAGAGCTGAGCATGACTAGAATATATATATAGCTCTAACTTATTTGATTTCCATAACTTTTTTATTTAAACTTAGAATCTTAACATTAGACTTAGTTATTTCCATGACTTATCCATGATTTTAGTCATTTATGATTTGTAAAATGTGTATGTATGTATTGAAGTAAGTAAATGAATAAATATTATTTTATAGACTTAGCACTGATAAAGTACAATTTCTAAGCAATAGTATAATTTAGAGCCGAGCATAAGTAGGAAAAAAATGATTTCCATAACTTGTAAACTTTTCCATGAAATTTTCATGATGTGTCCATGAATTTAGTCCTTTATGATAACTGGAGAAGGATTTGTAAAATGTGTATGTAAACAATCGAACAAACAAAAACAATAAAACAAAACAAAACATAAAATAATATCAGAGAATGAATGTCCTCCATTTTATAGATATTGCACTGATAAAGAGCAATTGATTGAATAATTCAGAACTGAGCATAACTAGAAAAAATTTTGAATTGATATTAATTTCCTGGATCTTTTAGGATCTTAAAATTAATTTTCAGAATTGCAGCTTTGTAGCCTTAAGTCCATGCTATTGTATTTCTAATCACTGTCAAACACATCTTTTTAATGACCATTTGCAAGAGACAGTATTTATTTTATTTTTTATTTTTTTGATAGACCACCTTGTTTGGCAATAATGTGATTGGTTTTAGAGGTCAAACTTGAGCTTGTTCAGAAGGTGTTCAGAGACAATCAGTTGTCTATTAACACTATAGGCTCTTGGCACAGATTCATGAAAAGACATGCACTGTTGGCATAAGCCAAACATACTCATCCTCTCTCTATCAAAAGTGGTGTGGGTCCTGGTTTAATGTTACTGTCTGGGGCACTGTGTGTGTCCAGATCTTTGTTGGTGGGGTGCAAATGTCTGACTCAGACCTGTACCTCACTGGATGTCTTTTTGCTGATCTTAATCACATTCAGTGTCTCCATGACTACCACATTTTGGGAGCCTAACAAGATAAAAGTTTATTTGGTCCCACTTTATGTTAGGTGTCTTTAACTTATGTACTTGAATAAAAAAATTAAAAAAAAAATTGTTTGGTAAAATGTACTTGCATACATGTTGTATTGCAAAACACTTTTGCCACTTTTGAGGTGAAAGGCCTCAGAAGAGGTTAGTGACAGGTTTGTAGTGACAATAAGTTCACTGTATCATATGATTAATTTAAATGTTAATATATAGTCAAGACACTTAAAATAAAGAGGGTCCGTTTATGTACCAGTAAAAAGAGGAAAAGAAAAAAAACTATAAAATGTATAGTCTGATCAGAAAGGATGTAGAATGAGAAATAAACAGAAGCCTTAAGAGCGAGAGAGAGAGAGTCAAGAAAGCATCAGAAAGCTGCCTGTGGGTGACTGTGGGTGGATTTGATGACCACTCTTACCCCCTTCCCATTCTGGTCATCATTTATGTCATAAGCTTCCTACTGAAAACACTCAAAATCAATACAAAAACTAACAGACATGTGTATCTAGCATCTCATATAACTGCTCCACCAACGCCCTCTCTTGAGAATCTACATGCTGTCCAGTACAGCAAACATGTAGGCTACTGGATAATTAAAAGTGATTTTGATCCTGATAGAGAGAACGAGGGGGCTGGGGGGTAATGCAAACAAATGCAGCCATGTGGGAGTGACACAGAGCATCTGAATCAGTGTGATGTAGCTAATGAGAGAGTAGGAGGAAAGGACAGACCCCCACCGCCGCTCTTTCACAGCAGGAGGGAATGTACTTTCAGTCTGTGCCATTAAACACATAGCCTACATTACAAACTACTATAAGGACAATGCATAAGCATGTGATCAACATTAAACACTTGTAGCAGTTTTCATAAAGTCTACATTTTCGCACTTAGCAATGTTCATTTGACATAAAAAAAAAAATAAAATAAAAAAGTATTTGAGTACTTAAACTCTTTGGTTGCCGCTATTTTGTGTATTTATCTTATTTCCTTGACAGAAAGCTGCTGCCTTAATGAAACGATTTCATGTTTCCGGTAGTAAATGTTGAGTTTTGTTTCCCTCTAGTGTTCAGATGCAGTATAGCAAGAAATGGCAACGCTGCACAATGAGTGATTCAACACAAGCACAGATTAATCATTGATGAACTTAAAATGGCAGCCTTGACTCTTGCCAGAAAGTTCAAGGAACTTTGATTCCACTCACCTTTTACTAACGTTGTATAAAATGGTTGAGATCCTAAGGATCTCACAAGGAAAACTAGGAAAAATCAGAGCACAGAAGAATAAAATTCAAGGCATTATTTATTTCAAAAGTTAGATTCACAGCTCCATCATGTCAACATTCAGTAACCCCAGTGATGCATAGCATTAACATTTAGGAAGTTTCAAAATATGGCTAAGTACCATAAAAGTCTATAGGTCACATATACATACATTAAAGATGCAGATTTTAGTCAGTTATGAGATAAATTATGCAATAACCTAAATTATTAGATCATTTCCCAAAACTTTTTTGGTTGATATTTCATTAATCACTGAAAAAAAAGTAAACTCCTAGTTTTGAAATGAGTTTGGTAACAAATTGCAGAGGTTCACAACTGCAGGAAGTGAAACACAAGACACGGCTTTAAACAGAGATATAGATTTAGAAATAATCTATTGGATCAAAAATTGAATTTTTCCGTTTCTGAACTGAAAAGTATCATTGTACAATAGTGTTTGATAAGCACAGTTTATGACACAAAATGTAATTTAGGATGAATCTCATGAAAACTGTGTGTGATTTTTAACCCCAAAATCTAAAGAAAAAAAAAAAAATATATATATATATATATATATATATATATATATGGCTTAAACAGAATGAAACCTAAAGGTCTTACTCAAGGTTTCTTTTGCGCTTTACATTTATAAAATTCATGGTAGGATTTATTGTACTACAGTTAATTTAATTTATGCAGATTTTCATTAATTTTGGGATGAAACATGACATTTCTTTATGTGGTTCAATCTCAAGAGAAATAATTATAATTCTGAGTAAGTATAGTAAGTGTACTATTTGTAGTTCTGTGCTGTTCCGTGCTTTTACTACACTAGAACATCCCATACTGAAAACTACACCACTATACAGTGACAGACTAGGACATTTTCAGACTTACATTACTTTAAACAGACTCGAATAACTGTTAAACAAGGCTTTTTTGCTTGTTTTAATCAGATTAGGCCAGATCTTGTTTTAAGTCTTTCCACACATAGAAGAAACAGTTTTGAATGTGCAATTAAACTGGAATGAAGGGGCAAACATTCTTCTTTCCACTATCTACACAACCTCAAGAGAAGTTCTCTTTAGAAACAAAGCAACAGGATATGTAGCTCTGATATGTCACTCAGGGCTTGAGTTTGAGCCAGGGGTGAACTATAGTGAGAATGGACAGGATAGAGGACGTGAGGCCGCAGGCCCCCACAAAGCCCGACCCCGTGGGGTACAGACCCAGCCGGTCTAGCGGTATGAACACGTCGCACAGGTTCTTCAGAAGGTCCAGGAGCAGCGGAGGGTTGTTGCGCAGCACTGTGATCAAGAGACGGAACTGCTTGTTGAGCTTGGCCGAGAGCATCGGGAGGGGCGGCAGTGGAGACATCGCTGAGGAAGGAGACGGGGTTAAAGGGAACTCTCCGTTCTCTGAGGTCGGCGTAAGAGGGGACGGACTGGAGTTAAAGCTTTTAGCTGAACTGCTGCGGGACTCTCTCTCCATCAGAAGACGGATTTCATACGCGTCTCGCGTTAAATTGAGTATGAGAGCGAACAAATAGTATCTGTTTATAGGAAGTGAGAGAAAGTCAGGTTATTAAATTGTACTTTAATAAAATATATATGCAACCATCTCCATATATTGTTAGTAAAACATTTTAGTACATAAATTGATGGGTGATGCAAAATCATTCACAGAAGTTAATCAAATTTTCACCTGTAAAATCTAATTTAATGTGAGTATGCGTGTGCCTGTGTGTTTATATATATATATTTTATTATTATTATAGTTAAATAAAACTAAAAGCATAAAAACATTTTCATTACTTGAAATAAAATAAACTTTAACCGAAATAAAATAAAATATATATTAAAAAATATATATATTATTTCAGCTAAGTGAGCCAAGGCAACATTTCTCATTTTTTAACTTATCCTGATGTACTAAAACTAAAACTAAAATAACTAAAATAGAAATGAATAAACACACACACACACACACACACACACACATATATATATATATATATATATATATATATATATATATATATATATATAAATGTGTGTATTTGTATATATTATATATATATATACAGTCAAACCAAAATTTATTCAGACACCTTGAACATTTCATTCATTAATACAGTTTATTCACTATAGTTTTAAAAAAAATGGTAATAAAATATGACAAGATCTCAAAGTTAAACTGTGTCAGAAAAAAATAATCTTAATTATGTCAGATAACACTTAAGCAAAACATGGTCAGGTCAAAGTGTCCGAATAATTTTTGGTTCCAAATTTTTATCAATTTTACTGGTAGTCAACTGTGTGAAGAATTTTTGGGTATAATATGTCACAGTTTAATTTATTTTGCTATCCTCACTTACATAAATGAACTATAGTGTCCTGCACCCACTAGTAAAAATATATCAAAAATATCAAAAAAGTCTGATACTGTTATAGTGACTGATTAAATTTTTTTTTTTTTTTACTTTTATTTTATTCACATAATACAAAATTGTTTAAAAAGTTAATTTTGCAAAGAAAACAAATGAAACTAGCACTCACCTAAACGACCTCTGGCTCCATTTATTTTGGTCCAGTTCAGGCAGCAGTCCTGTTTTGCCGGCCCAGAGTACATTATCACAGGCAAAATACATTGCTCTGTTCAAATGGGCCACTGTGATGCAGAGACGCAGCACACAGTCGGACAGATGCACAGTGCGTTTCGCTGCTTCCAGAGCTTCAGCAGAGTTCCCTAACCGCATGACTGAGACAAACACACAGACAGACTGTATCAATCATACAATGAGCCATATTAACATAAATAGATTCTGTGAGTAAAAATAGATTAGCCAAAAGGGGCCACTTTATGGAACCACTTTATTAATATTAATATTAGTAGGCATAATCAGTCTAAATTAACCCTCAGAGACCCAAGCAATGATATTCACTTTTACCATTTACTGCTATGCTGCGTCTCTGAGGGTTAATTATGTAATTATTTATATTTTGCAGCAAATTTGCATTTCTACTTTCTCTTATGAAAATATGTGATTAAGTTGAATTTCTTTAAACTGCAATTCAATAAATTCCACCCCTGCCATTCCAATCCAGCATCCTGTCAATTCAAATTCTCTTATCAAAAGCCACAAGTCAAAAGAGAGCCAGTTGTGCCTAACACCGAATCTTCTGACCATTGCCTTTGGCAGAAGAGCCCAAACGTACATTTTCTGGTCAGGCTCATGTGAGCTTCCAGCTGTTTAATAGTGCTCAGCAGCTCTGCTCTCGCTCCTCCTCTCTGCAGCGTGTAACCCAGCAGTGTGCAGGCATACTGGGCAGCCCTGTTCAGACACAATTAATTATTGAAAATGAGCAAGTACACTGCACTAACATGTATTTGGACAGTTACATCCTTACAAATGTATGAATATTTTAGCATTAGATCAGGGGTTTTCAAACTTTATGATGCCACGGTCCCCTAAATATGATGTTCCCTTTGCAAGGGACCATATTATTAACTATTCATTTACAATTGTGCTCATACGTTTCCATACCCCTTGAAGTATATGCAAGATGCTAATAATACTTAAAAATCATCAAAAAAATTATGTTGTATTATTTGTACCGTCCTGAATAAGCCGTTTTACATAACAGATGTTAAAACATAGTCCAGAATGCCGACTCATAATTGGCTGGCTCCTGCGTCAGAATCACATGCATGTGTCGTGCTGCTCATGTGAACAGCATCGGCCAATACTGAGCCGGCGTTCGGACGAATAACCTGGAAGCGCAGGACGTAAACAGCGTACGAAAATGACAGAAGAGAAAATATCGTTGAATAAAGTATTCTCGTCGCTTCGTAAAATTAAGGTTGAACCAATGCAGTCACGTCGACTTTTTTTAACAATTTCTTTAGTACCTTTCTGAACCTTGAAAGTGGTGGTTAAATTGCTGTCTATGGAGGAGACGGATACCTCTCGGATTTTATCAAAAATATCTTAATTTGTGTTCCGAAGATGAACGAAGGTCTTACGGGCGTGGAACGACATGAGGGTGAGTAATTAATGACAGATTTTTCATTTTTGGGTGAACTAACCCTTTAAACTGAGAACTGTTCTTCAGAAAAATCCTCCAGGTCCCGCACATTCATTGGTTTTCTAGCATCTTTTGCATATTTTGACTATTTCCCAACAGTGACTAGGTATGATTTTGACTTTTCTTATTTTATTTAAAGATTTTTTTTTTTTTTATTAAGGACTACCCTTCAGAATCTACCTAAGATGTTTCCCCAAAGACAAAATAAGTAGGCCTACAATTTACCCCGATCATCCAATTCAAATGTTTACAACCTCCAAGGAGTAAGAGGTATTTAAACTTATGAGCAGAACCAGTTATTAGAAATCTGAATAAACCTGCAATAATATCACATTCTGTAACTTGTTTATTTTGTAATAATTATTTGGTTTTAGGTAACACTTTACTTTACAGTGTGTTTCCTTGTTACATATGTACACACACTTACATGCAAATAACCTTAAACCAAACCCAATAGTAAGTACGTTGTTAATAAATATTACTCAGTACTTACATGTATAATTACACTGTAATGACACGTAAAATAGCTTGGTTTTATTATTATTAACAGTTTTTTTACAATATTTTTCTCTGAACTTTTTCGTGGACCCCAGTTTGAAAACCTCTGCATTAACGTAGATAACATAAAAGTGGAATCTGCGCTCAAATGTTTGGTGATATTTTAGTTCTTTCTTTGTAAACATTGCTTTTATAGTATAATTATAAACATGAAAGTATATAAGGTGGTAATTTTGACATGATACTTAGTTTTATATCCATATACCATATTTACATGGTATTCAGAGGCACTTCAATAAATACCATCACCAAAAGCATGTGAATATCAATGTGCTTTGTTGTTAGTATTACTAATTGTGAGGTAGTTGGGGGAGAAAAAAAACTGTATTATTTCTATAATGACTCCAGCTTTCAGTGCAGCACTTTCATGTGGCGCATGTAGTGGTAGTACTGTAAACATGCATGCAGTGAGTGTTTGTGTACCTGAACACGCGTTCTTTGGCTTGACTCTGCGCGCTGAATCTCACCCACGACTCCATCATACACACACTTGGCCTGTGCGTCCTTCACGCGCGTATCCACTGATATTCACGTCGCCAGATACAGGTTAAACAAGCTGACCGTGAAGACCCTTGATTTATTCAGACAATACGTACTCTTGCGTGTCGTCTGGTACTGGAATTATGTAGCATACTTGCTCTGTTGCACTTGATGTTTTTGTCGCTTTGACAGTTCATCCGTGAACGGCAGCTGAAGAGGGACACGCTGTTCGCGTTTGGATAAACTGAAATCGTACTATGAACTTGTCCTTGAATAACACGGTGAGTCACATTATGACAAATGTGTTTGAGATGTCAGAGATGGCAAGAAGTTAACCTGGAAATTGCCTATTTATTTTGTATGAAATTATAAAACTTTAATATGTAACGACAACAAAAGCTTTATGAACTTACTGTCAGTTTCTAGCGACTAACAATAAAAAAATACCCACCAGGGGTCGCCAAAAATTAAAAGGTATAGATTTAATATTACAGTTCATAACTATAACTAGTATAAATATTAATATTAATTATAATAATCAGACCATTCAATAGATTGGTAAAGTGAATTTTATTTGACAATCTCAGATGACAATAAATAAAGGAAATATAGTAAAACCATTCTGGTTAAAAATAAAAAATAAAATCTAATAATCACAAGAAAAATAATGACATGAATTTGCATGAAATGCCAAAATGAACAGACATACCATTCAAATTTGATGCGTAGTAAATGCACAGCATGTGTACGAGGAAATCCACATAAGGACTCGCCTTCCTAAGCCACATTAAGGCGTTTCATTTCCGACACTGACTACAGAAACCATTGGAATAAAAATGACCTTGTGTAAAAAGGAAACAATTTTGCTTTGCATCGTAATCAAGTTGGTAAGTGTGTTAATGTGCTTAAAGGTGGACCTGAATATTGCTCAGCAAGATTTCACATAGTCATTCATACAGTGTATTTTGCAGCTACTTCATACAGCTGTTTACATCAAGCGCACCCCAATTGACTGAATCTCACGAAACCTTCAAGAACATGTCCAAGTCATATTTCAGATCAAAATATAATAAATTATATTTTGATTCAAGAAGATTATGGCTTTTTTTATTAGCATTTTTGCATTGTGACATTATTTTCATGACCCGGACATGTTATTGTGAGATGTAGTTTATTAAAAGAAGCTATAAAGAAGAGTTGCAAATCAAATGCTCATTTTCATTTTAAAACTACAGCATGGTTTTTAAATGCATCTAACAAAACTACAGCCATGTTAAAGGAATGATTTGCAGTACTCATTATACTGGTAGATTAATATTTCTACCATAAACCCTTGCTTATTTACCCACCTCTGCACACACTTCGCTCTTTCTTTCTACTCTGCACAACATGCTCTCTTAAACTCAATTGACCTTCATATTTTCCCGCAAGCAAATCTCTGACAAGTGCCTGACATGACCTTACCTCTCTTCACTTCATTCTTTTCAAAACACATGTAGCAAATCCTTCCATGCCCTGTTTCCTACATTCCCATCAGTTAAAATGAGGTACAACATTCCCCCTGACATTCACTTTCACAAAGTATAATGCTGTCCAAAAAAGAAAAAATAATAACTACTGTCAAGTTTAATATTTCTTTCTTAATCTCTAATATCAGTAAATCAGCCCACGTCCCATATGACGAGTGCGTGTGTCCTGCACAGTGAGGGTTGTGGTCTAACTGAAATGATTAGGAGTGCATCATTGCAAACAATCAAATAGGAACTATAAATACAGTTCTCAAACCATCTGAGAGAGCTGGGACTAATACAGCTGTAGGTGAGAGAACCATCATATGGAAGGCCAGGGTATCCCAGCATGCCCTTCTCTCTCAGTGCTCGGACTGCTGTTTCTTATGGAAGGGGGCTTTAAGGCGACTCCAGAAAGAATGGCTGCGTCGGGTTTTCCTCTCGCTTCCCCGCACCATCTCGGCCTCACGCTGGCGGATCTGACGCACCAGTGCGGCAAACACCTCGTCGATGTAATAACGGAACGCTGCGGAGGTCTCAAAAAATGGGCACTGGAACTCTCTCGCCAACTGTTTGCCCTCCTCGACAGACACCTGAAAGTGTGAAGACAAGTTTGAAGAAGTGTGAAGACTCGGACACAAGTTAAGTAACATTGTAAAATATTAATTACATTTTAATGTATTTTTATTTTAAATAACTATATTTGAATAACTCTGTTTTCTATTTGAATATATTTTAAAATGTAATTTATTCCTATGATGGTAAAAATGAATTTTCAGCAGCCATTAAATTAATTGAATTATGCTGATTTAGTACTCAAGAAGCACAAGAAAGTTACTTTTAAAAGTAATGCATTTCAATATTGCGTTACTCCCTAAAACGGTAACTAATTGCCTTACTTAGTTACTTTTTATTTTAAAAAAAATAATGTGTTACATTACTTTTGCATTACTTTTTCTCACCTGGGCTGGGCTTGCTTGTTTGTTTTTTAATAACAACAACAAAATGTTAAGGTCCTTTCACACCAAAAGTGAAATGAATAAGCCTTAAGGCTGAAGGAAATGCATATTTACGCCTGTACAGTAGAGGGCGCAGCTCAAACAAACCTTTCAGCTGTGCTGCCATTCTGGATTAAAGAAGAATAGGATACAGGAGAAGGAAGTTCAACACTCTTATTTCTAAATCTAGTGTAAAGTAATTTTTACTCATTAATATGGTTGAATTAAATCATTGAAGGTCAGCAGCAAAGACACTGGTTAATAAAGTGAGATTAAATACAAGGAGTTTATTTGTGTTATTATTTCAATATATTTAATTATTACAGTTTTGCCTAAAATTCTGAGATTGCATTTCACTGTTTTTATTCATTTTAAGGAATACTGAATGTTTTTGTGCAAGTGAGATGAGTAAATGCATGTTCACATTTAGTCTAGAACTACAATAACCATCATGTTTACACACAACGCCTCTGCAGTTAACATATTTCTCTCAAAATGGGAATATTTGTTTTGTTATTTAAAGAGCGCATAAGTAATATGTGCCTATAGGCAGGGTGCACAACGCGCATACACTCTGCTTATTACACACACAGGGACGCGCAGCAGCACACAAACATGCCAAATATTAAAAATAAAAGGATTACAATGTAAACGATTATTATTGTGTGCATAAAGATAAAAATGCTTTGGTGGAATCCGGCTTGTCCCGTAGATGGTCTGCTCACGCGCTTTAACCTCGTGAATGAGCAGATCCGTTTCCTCACTATAGAGAAACGTTCAGTTTTTTCCGCTTGAAAATTCAGGCATGTAAATAGCGAATCCGCCATGGCGCGAGCGCAACTGGCTTTTAAAGGGAATGTGAGATGAGACTCTGTTTGGTTTATTGCATGTTACGCCCAAAACACACCCATTACTCATTAAGAGAATAGGGACAACCCTTTTAGACCATGCGCCAGGCACGCCAACCATTTTTCCCGTCCTTAAACTAGCGAAAGTGGATTCGGACACACCCTAAGCACACTTACGCTTCAGACCATGTGCTTAGATTGTTAAAATAGGGCCCCTTATCTCTCTTTCTCATCTCACTAAGATGCGGTGATCTTTCGTCGTGGTCTTTCCTTGCACTATTACGTCATAATGTGACAAAATCAGAAACAAGTCATTTTCTGAGCTTAGATTCGATAAAAGCTGTTTTTGGACTAACAAGAAAGTTTTGAGTTTTGAAACTTACAGAAAGTTTTTATAGTACAGTGACCTCTTACATGTCAAAAGATACAGGAAAATTTGATTTCTCAATTCATGACCCCTTTAAATGAAAACAGAAATCTTTTATACCATTATAAATGTCTTTACTGTCACTTTTGATCAACTTACTGCATCCTTGCTGAATCAAAGTTTTTATTTATTTAAAAAAATCTCACTGACCTCAAATTTTGAAAGGTAGTTACAGTGTGTATATACTATATACAAAAGTAAAAAAAAAAAAAAATATATATATATATATATATATATATGAGTACTATAAAATACTTTCACAGCATGTATTAACCTTGGTTAATTTAATTTTCACAACCACTATCTAGCAACCACACAGCAATGCCCTCACAACCACTCAGAACACTCTAGAATTGAGGTGGCGGTTCTAGAATTGGTTGTGTAGTGTTTTTCGAAAAATACCAGTTAAGGTACAGTAAGAATGTAAGAATATTTCCAGGGCTTCATATATCCCAATGCCCAATGCAGCCTATTGTAAAAAGCTGAGAAAATGTAGTACCTTGTAACTGTGAATGAGAAAAGACTGAGACATCCTGTATACAGCCAATAAGAACCTTTGTAAGAGAGGCTATCAAGAATACAGAAGTTAAAAGTATAATGTGTAATAACTCTTTAGAAGTTACACTCTTCCAAGACAGAAATTGTCTAGCTTGTACGAAAGAGTGAAGAATTTATGGTACTGTATCTTGGCTAGAGTTTGCCCAAAGGCATGTGAAGACTAGGAAGAGTCTGTGTTCTTCTCAGACAGCACAATGCTAGACTGTGTTTGGCGCATATCAAACAGAGCACACCACAATGACACATCATCCCTACAGTGAAGCATGGAGGTGGCAGCACTGTGCATTAGGGATTCTTCCCTCTGGCAGGGAATGGAGACATCATAAAGACAGAAGGAACATGGATGGAGCTGAGAACGGAAAAATGACCTTCAGGGAAATGACTCTGAAAGATGACTTAAAATTAAAAAGATTAAAGTCCTAGTCAAAATAAAATAATCTAATACGAAGCACTGGTGGAATGGTTTGAATTGCTCCTCATAAATTGTACCCTTCCAGCTTGATAAGAAAAGAAATAAGTCCCATTTGTTTTGTTTTGTTTGTAGGCCAAAACTCATAAATTGGTTCCATTTTAGCACTTCCAGTTCCATTGAACTAAAGTCAGTGGGTTTTTAAAATGGGTTTTTAGTTAAATGCCTGAAATAAGGTCAAGATATTTTCATGTTTTATTCTACAACATAAAATACCTTTGTGACACCTTGTGATTTTACTTGCCTTTAAAAAAGCGGTTGATACCAAGTGTCTAAATGGGACTACAGAGGTTGTCTGGGACATTAAACGTCATCGAGAAACATCATTGAGAAACTTTTGTCGAGAAACTTAAAGGTTGGCCTACAAAAATATGGCGTCACTGCAGTGCTCTGTAACTGCTGCCAAAAATATCTATCATTTTATAGTCTATAGTATTTTGTGTCGATGGGATACATCATGGTTCCGTAACGTAAGAATCTGAGGGGGGTGAATATTTATATGAACACTTTATTTCTATAGGTACAGAGGTTTCAGGTAAATTTTCTCACCTGTCTGAGATGGACCAGGTCAGACTTGTTTCCCACCAGTACAACGGGGGTGTCCACGGTGCGTCGCACACGGTAGATCAGCTGCTTAAAGTGCCGTGCCTCCTGGAAACTGCGGCGATCCGTGATGGAGTACGAGATGATGAAACCTTCTCCTGCTCGCATGTACTGATCACGCATTGCTGTGAACTCCGCCTGGTTTAAGACAAATACATGAGGTCTTATTCATTCACCTACCCATGAATGTGACAACATCAGTTGATAAATTGTAAATGTCTGAGTTCAATGCAGCTCAGTCAAGAGCATATATGGCATGTTGTCAATTACCACAGACAGTTTCAACACTTCCCTCAGTTTGTAAACCAACAAAAATCATGTTTACAGTAATTAATTTACAAATGAAGTCATTCTAGAGCTTCTGAATCTCATATTAACCCTGTAAACCTAACATATGAAATAATAGTAAAAAAAAATGTAAATGGGACAGTTTATTGAACCTTTAGACAAATAATATAATATAAAAAATCTTAAAAGAAAAGTTTGGCTACATCAGGCTTTTATGACTCATATAGTATGATATATAGTGAGAATATGGAACTCAGGAAAAATAAACACCTCAATTTTATTCAGAGGCTTTGAAGGGTTAGTTCACCCAAAAATGAAGATAATGTCATTAATTACTCACCCTCATGCCGTTCCACACCCGTGAGACCTTTGTTAATCTTCGGAACACAAATTAAGATATTTTTGTTGAAATCCGATGGCTCAGTGAGGCCTCCATAGCCAGCAATGACATTTCCTGCCTCAAGATCCAGCGTTATGAATCAGCGTATCGAATCATGATTCGGATCGCGTGTCAAACCGCCAAACTGCTGAAATCACGTGACTTTGGCACTCCGAACCGCTGATTCGACACGCTGATTCATAACGCTCCGAAGCTTAATGAAGCAGTGTTTTGAAATCGGCCATCACTATATAAGTCGTTATTTTGTTTTTTTTGGCGCACCAAAAATATTCTCGTCGCTTTATAATATTAATATTGAACCACTGTACTCACATGAACTGATTTAAATATGTTTTTAGTACCTTTATGGATCTTGAGAGAGGAAATGTCATTGCTGGCTATGCAGGCCTAACTGAGCCATCGGATTTCAACAAAAATATCTTAATTTGTGTTCCGAAGATTAACGAAGGTCTTACGGGTGTGGAACGGCATGAGGGTGAGTAATAAATGACAGAATTTTCATTTTTGGGTGAACTAACCCTTTAACATGAAATTTGCAGCAGTTGCTGATATTTATATGGCCAAAAAATAAGATGAAATTCTGACAGCTTGTAAATCAATGAGATTTTTATAACAGACTACTTTAATAAAATAAATATAATTATTAGCTGTCAATTTATATCTGCCAATAATGTGTCTTAGTAAGTTACTGTCACAGTTCCCCTCTGTCCCGGACTCCAACTCCCATCAACCTCCCTGTCTCACACCTGCACGCACTTCCAAATCAACACACCATCATCACGGATTCGCCGCACCTGGACAACCTCATTATCTCTCCCTTTAAATGGACTCACTTCCCTGCACTCTTTGTCTGTTCTTTTGTTTGCCTTCTGTTTGGTTGTACCTGTCCTTGTGTTATTAAATCCTTTTTTCAGTTGAAGTCCGTTTCTGAATCTTCCTTGCAACAACTGACTGTGACAGTTACATGCTTAGTTTTGTACTCAAATCTTTGTAGTTATTATTTTGGGGGGCAAAACATAGTGAAATGCAATACAATGATGATTGAAAGATTCACAAATAAATGCTCCTCAAAAGTCTGATGTATCATATTTGATACTAACATTTTAACATGATTAGTCTAAAAAATGATGTATGGATAATCAAGTAAACCTAAGTTGCTTCAGTCCAGTAAATGTTTATCTTGAAATATTACTAACGATATTAAAGCCATTCTTACATTACTTAAAAAAAAAAAAAATCGATAAAGATTTTACTGCAAAAAGACATGTTTACAACGATGTAAAGGTGGACATTTTTACAATTAATTTGATATAGTAGGCTTTATGGGGTAAATTCTTCTTTACAAAAATATTAATTATTAGAGCAGCTACTTGAACAGGAACTACTGTTATAGGCAGATGAACATCTGGTTTAAGATTTCTGTCGTAATCGACATTATGCCAGATGCATTATGAAACATTCCTTGAATGTTTTAACAATGTTACCAATTGAACCATAAACATCCAATTATTATACTGCAGGCAAACTTTCATTTAACTCGTGATGAGATGACTAATGTATTTTATAACAGTGCTGAGTGATCAAATGAGGAAAAAAGGCTGACTCAGAAGGAGAAACATTGTGCCTGTGTGTGTTTGTGTCGTGTGAAGTGACAACCGCAAAGACGAAGACAGAAAGAGGGAAGTGAGAAATATTGTTAAAGGAGAATGACCTTCTTATTGTCTGCAAAACAGAGTGTTAAGTTGACTTGACTTCACTACACTTTACAACAGAGGATTTTGCACTTCAGTGTCTGTCTGATTCTTGTCTTGTTTTCCATGTGTTCATCTTTATCACAACACCCCTCCTGCCTACCTGTCCTGCTGTGTCCAAGATGTCCAGGTTTGCTGGCTCATCATCAATGCGGATCTGCGTTTTATAGGCATCCTCTAAGAACAGTAAAAACACATGCATGAAAATAATGCAGTGGTTGATGAGAGATCGCAACAACATTAAACATGCCGTCATTTTACGCCAGAATTCTTCACAAACTAGGGTCGACTCAATGCTGGATTTGCACAAAAGATTAACATGATGGCACATGCTAGTCGATGAGTTGAATCGACTCCACAGCAACTACATAAATTTATCCACTAACCATTCAGAAACATCCAGTTGCATTCTAAAAGTTGTGACTTCTTCCTGAGTCTCTCCATCAGTGTTTGACTCCGGTTTGAACAATGTAAGACTGAACACCATTACTGACAATCATCATTTTGGCTGCGTGAGATTCTCCAGCTTTATTGTTGTTGAGCAACCGAAGCGTGAGCTGTTTTGGAAAGGGGGCCAGGAGCAGCAGCTCATTTGCATTTAAAGGGACACACACAAAAACAGCATGTTTTTGCTCACACCCAAATAGGGGAAAATTTGACAAGCTATAATAAATGATATGTGGGGTATTTTGAGCTGAAAAGGGGCCTTATAGGTCCCCTTTAAATGAATCAAAAGTGACAGTAAAGACATTTAAAATGTTAAAAAAATATATTTCTATTCATCAAAATATATTACAGTTTCCACAAAAACATTAAGCAGCACAACTGTTAACCTTTAACCTTGACAATAATAATCATGACTATTTCTTAGGCAGCAAATCAGCATATTACAATAATTTCTGAAGAATCATGTGACACTGAAAATTCAGTTTTGCCATCACAGGATTAAATTAAAATACATATAAAAAATGTTTTTATAATAACTGTAATAATATTTCACAATATTACTGATTTGATTGTAGTTTTGAATAAAATACAGCCTTGGTGAACATTAGAGACTTATTTTTAAAACTATACAAAATCTTACCGACCCCAAACTTCTAAACGATGTATGAGACAGAGACAGCAGCTAACAGACTTAAGAAAAATCTTAAAAAAATCTTTGAAAACAGATTAAACATAGCAAAAAAACATACAAAAAACACGGCTTGAAAAAATAACCCAATTTACATTGTAAAAATAAATTAGACATCACCTCAAACATAAAGTGTGTAATTTCTGTGACACTATCAAAAAATGACTGTTTTCAAACAGGTTGCACATTCAACTTGGATAGCAGAAAGTATTACAACATAAAATTAAATATGTCGTCCATCTAGACTAAGATTCACTGGCCCACTTTTTGACAGTTATCGTGAATTCATCGTAATTCTTTCTGAAAATTCTTTGGTCATCTATACCAGTGGGTCACAAAAATGTTACACTATGGCCTGGTTTCACAGACAGGGCTAAGATTAAGTCTGGAGTAGGCCTTAGTTAATTTAGTACATTTAAGTATCTTTTATAAACGTGCCTTATAAAAAAACATTCTTGAGACAAACCAAAGCCACTGACATATTTTAAGATATGTCAGTGCAAGTTGCTTTCAGTTAAGACAGCTCAAACATGCACTTTAGTCTGGGACTAGGCTTAAGCCTTGTCTGTGAAACTAGGCAAATATCAATATGAAATTAGTTGTTAAGTTAAGAGGGCATGTTAGTTATTTCCTCACCGATAGTAGGGTCATGATCCTCTGGAAATCTGTGACTTATAAACTGCATGATGATGGCTACGAGACAAAGAGAAAAAGACAAGCAGAGTTCTTACATAATTGTGGTATCATGAAATTCAACAAGAGGAGTGTAAACATCTCCCCCTTCTCCCTCATGCGGAGCAAACACACCCTGCTGTCGGCATGTATTTGCTCTGTATGCGCTCTCTGCTCTGTTCCCATGGAGACAGCGATATAAAGAGAGAATATCAGTCACCCTAAAGAACCTTCTGCAGTGCACTCTCAAACAATGAGAGCAAAGCTCATGCATCCTCACCAGGTGACCTCCGCTCATCTCCTAGACAACAGACTCCTGGAGGGGAAGGAAGTTGCTAGGCACCTGCTCCTTCATAACGACCAGACTGAAGCACTGAGCCAACACCCACACTTTTATTGTCTGCCTGCCTGGGACTGTATGTCTACAACTGTAAACCAACCCACAGTCTGACCACAATAATGGGCTGCAGTTAAAGAGAATGGACAAAAATAACCCAATGAAAAAGCATGAAGAAATTACGCCGCACAAAAACATTTCACATTATTCTAAAATTTCACATTATAACATTTCATTATTCTAAATTATGATCATGTTAAATTGTCAGTATTGTAACATAGTATGTATAGACAATTATAAGCAAGCCACACAAAGGTTGAAGTGTGAAAATTGTGGTTTTGCAGCACTTTCAATTACTATTTGTTTGAGCATTTCAATCAGTCTGACCAAAGAGGTCCATAATATCTGGAGAGAGTTATGCATTAGCATTATCAATGGTCAGTTACTCAGCTTCAAATCTGCCATCTTTGCTTATGGGAAACACTGGGTGATGGCACCACAAGAACACATACATTCCCAAACCCTATTATGAACTGTGATGTCAAAGACAGTAGACCAGAGATGCCCAAACTTTTCTCAAGAAGAACCAAATGGGGGTTATGCGCAACAAACTTCCATATTCTGTATAACAGGTTGCATTGCTTCCGATTCAGGTCTTTTGTATGTGCTTCGTTTTACTCTAGATATCTTCAAAGCAGCAAGCAAAGATGTGCATAACCATGTCCATCGCATATTTAGATTGAAAGTTTTTTATTTTTATTCTTCTCACTGACATTTAGATATTTAAATCGTTAGCTGATTACCTTAAAGGGGGGGTATAACGCTATTTCATGTATTCTGACATGAGTTGGACGTAGGACGGAGCATTTCTGTTCCAAAAATTCTCTTCCAAATCCTTACAGGATTCAGACTTTTTTTTTCGAGTATTGGCCTGAGTGACGTAAACGGGGGCGGAATTCCTTCCGCTGCACAGGTCACAGGACTGCACGAAATCAACAATGTCACCAAAGAAGTGTGTTTTTGGTTGTGAGGGAAAGATAACCTTGCTTCCCAAAGAACCCAGTGTTCAGTGGAGCTGAGAGATTTGTTCTCACGCATTACATTGATGCGCTCTCGATATTTGTTATTAAAATAACCATAGAAACTGATAGTTGCAATCACTTTTTTATTGGTTAAAATGAATGGAGAATATCTCGTGTTTTTCCATGGCTGCTCGAGCCCTCAGGATCTGCGCTTATGGTTTTATAAACAAGGCCCAGTTCGGCACTGGATTTACAGATCGTTTGAGACTGAAAGATGGAGCGGTCACAGCGGTAATGATCCCGGTCATGAGTCGGAACCGCAGGTGGTGAGTAAAACTGCTTTAAATGTCTGTTTTGTTGGCAATAGGCGCCTAAGTGCATATAATGTAAACAACACGAACGTAGTGAATTCATAAATTCATTATTCATCATTCACTATACGCTATATTCATTATAGTGATTCAAAAGTTATCCATGGATAATGCGATGGTGTATTGCGTGTTTAAATACAGTTGTTTAGCTGACCATTGATAGCTTGTAGACGATCTCTACACAAAAGCTGCGCGTACTCGTGACTCTAGCTCTACTCACAGGACACGCCACCAGGCGCTCGGCTGTTTTCGGAAATACTCGGTACAGCGTATGTATCTTTTATAAACATGATTAAACTAAAGACTTTCTGGAGATATGAAGGATGCACTACTACTCTATAGGTACTCAAGATTAACATGAGATTGGCAGAAACTGTGTGTGATACCCCCCCTTTAAAAGTCCATAGAAATCGCCATCAGTTTGTGCTGCCATTTACACTTTCTTTGACAAGTGGATGCAATGAGACCTGTTCTCCTGTTTGTTCATGTGACATTCAGCGTAAAGTCAATTCCAACTTGATCACGGGCTACGGGCTAAAAGTAAACACTGCATTGTATCCATCTAAATTGAATTCTAATTTACATTTTTAATAAAAACTGTAAAATGTGGCTGCTGCTTTGGTTGCAGTGCTAGCTTCTGTCTTAACTCTGAATAGCATGAAACACGCTGATGACGTATGATGTCTGAGTGAACAGGGTGCACGAGATGTAAAAACATACGTTGACAGACAGGTAGGACATCCTATCGTATTGGACGAATTATAAATAAATATATATATTTATATATATAATGTATTACATATAAATATAAATATTTTATATATAAATATAACATTTTTATTAAATATATACATGTATGTGTGTGTATTTATATATACATGAATATTATACACAGAACACGCACATATATTACGTAAACACAGACTTTTATTTTGCAAACGATTCATTGTGATTAATCATTGTGCAGCCCTAAAGTAAATCACCTACCCTGCCTTTAAAGGTGGGGTAAGCGATATTTGAAAAACACTGTTCGGAAGTTAGTTGAACTGACACACCAGCAAACAACAACAAATGTGTAGCCAATCAGCATTAGGGGGCTTATGACGGTCGAGGAGAGAGAACGAGCAAGAAGGAGATTTGAAGAAAGACTGCAGGAAGAGAGATGAGATACAATACAAAAGAGAACAGCTCTGAAGAATATCAGTGGAATGAAGGGTTATGACTGGGCAAGATCTTTAGGACCCGCGTTAATATTAGAAAAGCTTTCCAGCGCTGGAGAGAGCTAAGCGGGAAGGCCTGAAAACAGACGCGGAGGCTGCTTTGATTCCGCTTCACACGAGAGTAAAACTAGGTTTTGAGTGTCACTGATTGTCTGGAGCTGCTGTGCTGTTGGCGACTAACAACAAACTCTTGATTGTATTTACTATTGTGTACTGTATGTTCATTTTTTGTGCTTCCTTGTCATTTGTTCATAATCTGCGCTTTATTTTTCGCAAAGCATTATTTCGTTGCGAGTCAGCTGTGATACATTCTTGCTTTCGTGTGTAACAGAGGCCAGCTAGTAGCTAGTAGTGTAGGTAAACCTATCTCAAGAGGTGCACTGACGACCGCTAGAGAATGCAGTGTTTAGGGTCATTGTTAGTTCACTCGGGCGGGGTTCAAGACCGTCTCTGTGCAGGGTGGTTAGGATTGGAGGGTGAGTTTTGGAGGCAGAGCAATGAAGAGAGGGGTGTGTTTGTTTGGGTTTATGTCGAATATCAACAATGTCCAACAGCGTTTTTGAAATATCGCTTACCCCACCTTTAATGTTAGGATCACAACGATGGTAATGCAAAGACTGTGTTTTTCCACAACTTCGCACTTTAAAACGTCTTGTAAACCTCAGAGGCATCTCTATCGTTTTGTTGCTGGAGTGATCCTGTGTTTGCATCTGTCTCGTATTTACTGCTACATGGCATGCGCAAATCAGTGGGCAGGGCTAAAGAGGCAATGATGTAGAAGTAGGCGTTGATCTTCTTCAGCAGATGCAGTCTTTTGATGTGATAAAAACCGAAACGAGTCGTTTTCTGAGCTTGGTTTCAATAAAAGCTGTTTTTGGACTAATGAGGAAGTTCTGAGTTCTGAAACTTACAGGATATTTTTATAGTACAATGACCTCTTATATGTCAAAAGATCAAGGGAAATTTGATTTCTCAATTCATGAACCGTTTAACGCCATAATTTATATTTCTCAACATCATCACTTAAAAATGTTAAAAGCATTAACGCATTAACATAGACATAACAGTATAAATTTCTGTGAAGCTGCTTATAAACATGTTATTGTGTGGTGTGAAAAGCACTGTAGAGATAAATATGACTTTGAATTTGAAAGAAAGAAAGAAGTAACAAACAATAGAGAGACAAAAGAGAGAGAAGAAGAGAGAGATGGAGAGAGAACTCCATTACTTACCACTTTTGCCCACACCACCCTCTCCTAACATCACCAATTTGTACTCGCGGGAGTGACCCCCTGTGCTCCGCGAGGACTCCATCCAAATAACTGAAACACACACCACACAAAACAAACAAAAATCTACATTTCATCATAATAAACAATTAGAAGAAATTAGGCAAAAAAAAGGCCAATCGCGCAAAATCATTTCACGTCAAATTCAAAGGAAAAAATTTAAAATGTTGAATTTTTTTTCATAATTTCCATTATTATAAATTATGATCATGTTAAATGGTCAGTACTGTAATATAGTATGTACAGACAATTGTAACCAAGCTACTCAAAGTCTGATTTCCCCAAATGGTGTGAAAATTGTGGTTTTGCAGCGCTTCCAACATTGCTATTTGTTTGAGCAATTCAATCAGTCTGACCAAAGAGGACCATAATATCTGGAGAGAGTTATGCATTAGCATTATCAATGGTCAGTTTCTCAGCTTCAAATCTAGTTGGATGGATGGATACATAGATAGATACATAGATACTCATTGGTGATTTGTCAAGCCATCATAATAAACAATGAAACACTCAGCATCTAATTCCACAGCTGCACTGTCGCATGAATGTGGGCCTGTAGCAGAACGTAGAAAAACCACCCAGAAAAAAAGCACTTGTCGAGGCTGCATTTGACACCAGTGCTTCTGTTTGATGGAGAAGAGGAAGTGAGTCATTCTGTCGAGCTATTCATGTGACAAAAGCGAAGCATCCACGGGGTGGGTGTTACATTAACCACGGTCAATAATAGATTATCTGCCAGTGTACCCCCGTCTGATGCATTTTCCATTGTCACTGACTGTGATGCTGCATTAGTTACTTTAGTTTAACAGCCCATCTATGTGATTTCTAACAATGGAAATAATACTAGACCTGAGTAGAAAGTTTTGAGCAACTCTATTTAATTGTGTGTTACATGCAGCTCCCCTCATTCTCATTTTATATATCCATATAATGTTATTATTTTGTTTGAGTTTTTGTGTTGCTGTCGTAATTGTCATTGTTTCTGGGAAAGCAATAGAAAATGTTATTCATGAAAAACGTTTTGTGTTGTCCACTACATGGATTGAAAATTGTAAGTTGGTAATAAATGGCTCAGCAATTTATTATCAAATAAATACTAAAAACGGCTTAAATTATTCAAACTGACACAATCACTATTTTTACAGCCCCTATTATTGTCACTTTCCTAAGACATGAGAATCATAAATTCAACTAATTAAACTAACTTGATTTCTATTATAGTATATCTAATGTTTACTGTTAGAAAATTGCAAAAACACAAAAATAAGGGCTTTAAACTGTATTTAGACATGATGCAAATTTTGGTAACAACGTTGGAAAATTATAAACATCACAGAAAATTAACAGAAAATCAAGCATATAATATAAGACTTAGTTTGGCCTCTTGAGCTTCAAATAGGCTAAACTTTTACTGAAAGGTAGCTAAATTGTCCTTTTAATGACCGAAGTCTTCATAATGTTTGTGACATTATTTATTGTTTAGCCTATATATGCTCACAGTTTTATTGTAGCTACTTAATTACTGTAGTAGTAACTGTGTTATGTTGGCAGTTACTATAGTACGTTTGAAAGGTAACTTTAATATTAGGGCCTTTGTCATTGTGTGGCACAAATGCACCTCGAACCCACCGCGTTAAATATGTCCAAGTTAAGAGGAAAACTTACACGACCACGAAAAAAAAGTATTTTAAACTATCAAAAGATGAATATCTGGTAATGATTTCATGACCGAGTTTGAAATGAACAGCACGACAGAACTGGTTTAACTGCATTGAAATCATAGTTTGTGATTTTAATAGACAGAACGCCCAGATTCAGTGAGTTAACCTCAATGCATCATATGTGTATATAAACTTCATTAGTTATATGTACAACGTTTATTTTATAAACTTTTAGTGATTATCAAAAACGCTGCGAAAGTTTTAACACTCTTTTGAAGCTGATGAAGAACAGCCCACAATTCATCGATGTAAGCTTGTTTACTGCAGCGGCAGAACTGCATTAAAACAAACACTTGAGTCGTTAAAATAAAATAAACTAATGAAACATAGTAGCCGCCGCCGTTACAGTCATTTTGCTTTCAAAAAGTGTGATTCTGTACATGATACAACTATCGTAAGAAGCCGAGTGAGTTACTTGGTGGCTTACCTGTGTCACAGGATCTCTGTCTCCATTGGGACTTTTGTATCGATGCAAATTATGTTTAAATATTTGATGTTAGAAAATTCCTGCCATACAATTCTCACTGTAAACATACAAAGCCATGGACGACTGGAGCAGCGTGCAGATGGGTCCTAAAGCCCGAGTCATTACATTCAGGCTATTGACAAAGCATAACAAGTTATAGAATGAAAATATAAATAAATGTACATAGATAAATCAATTAAACACTATATAGTTAGTACAGTTATTGTTACTACTGTAAAATTATAATAAAAGTGTATGAGTAAAGATACAAATACACAACAGTAAAAGAATAGCCTGTAATATGGTATATAATCTCCATCTTAATCTTGTATAAATTGTTTTTGATGACAATAGTGGCTAAAATACAGTGTTGGTACAGTGGTACAGTAATGTAGCATATGATTAATAGTACTGAATGATTACAGTATTCAAGTACCTATATTTAAGTGGTGGTCAAAGGTATTTCAAAAATACCATGTACTACCATGGATGTCCAAAAAAAAAAAAAGTTGGTAGTGAACAGTTTTCTTGTAATGTAACTACAGAGGCCATTTGTGTAAACACTGCCACCATGTTAAAGATGACATGAAACGAAAGTTGTGATAGTCTTTTCTTCCCTATTGTGACGTATATCTGAGTTAAACAGCTTCTCAAACAAGACAAAAATGTTGGGCAGATCTTGATTTTTATCAGTCAGGAATTGAGTACCTCAAAGATGACGTGTTTTTGTATGCAAAACCCGGAAGCAAGTTAGCATTTTAGGACTTCCGGTTCCATCGCCCTAAAGTCTATGGGTTTTTTGAATGGGTTTTTGCTAAATCACCTGAAATAAGGTCTGTGGTTAACAAAGCCTCTAAATATTTTCACGTTTTGATCTATGACATAAAACACACCAGTTATAACCCGCTTGTGATTTTTTTTTACCTTTATTGTGTCTTAAAAACGGCAGTCGCTAACAAGTTGCTAAAAGGGACTACTTCCTTTGGCGGGACTTTAGACGTCATCATGACAAACAGGAAATTTGGACAGAATTTCTCATGAAAAAGTGGATAAGTATTCATACACAGCGCAGATCATAATCAGCGAGCATGGTTTTTTAAATAAAGTTGTTTTTTTTTTAAATAAAGTTTGAGGAAGCTTGGTGGTGGTGACGTTGATCCGCGACCATGGTGTGCTGTAGTCCGTTTATAGCTTACTGTTAGCTTTTTACTTTATTTAGGCTTCAAAATGTATAAATGTTGTGTTAACTTGTAAAGATTATCTTGATAGACAAAACGTGTAAGTGTCATAACCCTTTGTTAAACACAGAGCTTATTTTTTTGCAATTTTCCAAAAGTCTATGGGAAAAATGCATAGGCTTTCGATCGAGGGAACCCGTGTGCCGCTAACTTCCTGGTTGGCCTACAAAAACACGTCATCTCTGATGTACTCTATTGACTGGATGGTTGTGGTTTGCTATTGCTTTGATCTCATGTGATTGACAGGTTGCCCCGCCCTCACACCAGTAAACACATCATCAGAGAAGAGATGATGGTGCAAGTGGAAGGGGAAGATATTTTGATTGAAGATTATGAGGGTACATGAATTTAAAAAAATAATAATGATATGCACGGATAAATAGTTTATAATAAATACTGCAATATTCAATTAAAAAAAAAAAGAATTGTCAATTTTGATTTCATGATGACTGTAAAACTGTCATAAGAACTAGTCTGACCAACTAGCAGTTAGCCAAAGGGAAATCAGTCTTACTTTTTAGATTCAAATTAGACTACTTTATGTAGCTAACTAAAAAAGGTTATAACGTAGTTGACTAACTTGTAAGACTAGTCAAAGCAGTTTATGCAACCAGCCACAGATCTTTGTCAGGTGTAGCTGTTAGTTTGAAAAAATAAATAAATAAATAAAAATAAAAAATATATACATAGAAAGATCTGAAGGAGATCTAATCTAGTGTATCAGTTTTTATTTTATTTGCACGTCCATTGTGTTAACAACTTCAACATACAGTACAAGTCAGCATTAGTGTAACATACTGTATTTAGCATAAACTCACAGCAGTATGCAGAAAATTTGCCCTCTAAAGCATTACACTTTACACTTTATGTTAGATGTCCCTGAAGTTCATGTAGTGAAATGAGCAGTATTAAGCTAGATATGTAAAGTACATGTTATTACACTGTACTTACATTATACACAGACGACTTGCTTGTACTTACAAATATTGAAAAGGCCAGGTAACAACATGAATCACACTACAGTTGTGGTTTATCACTACACTGTTTATCATCTAGGTCATTTTAGGGACACCTAAAATAAAGCTTAATCACTAACTTCACTCCACCTTCACATATCGACATTGCATTATCCAAATGGACTAATATATTTATTACAATAATTTTCTTCTCAGTTCATTTTCATCTTTGTTCAGCTTTCAATGTATTTGTACAACACACAACAGCAAAAAAATCGAGGGATTGTTAGGGGACGAGTGGCAGAGAGAGAAAGAGGGGCAGATAGTGCTTCAAAAGATTGGTTTACACAAAAAGAAACCATTTCCATTCCAAGTAAAACAGTTAGATACAAGAAGAGCAGAAAGTGCTACTGCCCACCAGTGCATTGGAACAAACACTCATTTACAATTGGTTATATTCTTCTTTACGTAGTTATTGATATAAAACAAGCTTTTTATGCCCAAAAGATCAAAAAAGTTCCAAGTAACACAATGAGCTGAGGGTTAAAATAAAGAAAAACACGCATGTATCATTTCACTTAGGTTGCATTGTGTAATTTGGGTTGCAGTTTTTACAAAAGTGGGTCTTGCTGTCATATATAAACCACTAAAAACTGTAATATATACACCAGTTTTGAAGCAGAAATTTGAATAGTGAATGCATGCAGGGTTAAATAAAAAAACACTATAGAATGTGGAAGAGTTCATTCTTCTATTGTAAATGTATAGCCTGGAAGTGAAATAGCAAGTCTGGACTAGGATGATGGGCACATGGTTTCTTGATCTTCATGAAAATGTGTTTGGAATGTGATTTATTTTTCTAATAAACAATGGCTAATCTCATTATGCGGTCTTTAAAACTCACAATGAGCTTGACTGCAGAGAATGCTTGGGCCTAATTTAGTGCTATATTAATTTCACATGTTAAATACGAAATATCTCTAATGAGCCAGTCGATATCTTTTTCCTCCTCTCACCCTCCCACTTTCTGCCTTACTAACTTAATATGCGCTCATTCGCACTGGGAATATGTGATTTAAATCTGCCTCAGGGGCTGTGGGCACCGAATGACATAATTAGGAACACATCCACACGCACACTGCATGCCTTCAAACATAGACTCTGGGCCTGTGTGAGACTGCAGTGTGAGCTGCTTCATCGCGGTCACCAACACTCAATTATCTCAGAGGGTGTGATATCCACACCACAAAATGGTGGTCCATCTACTTTGGTTAGTTTTTGACAGCTGCCGCTGACTAATGGTTACTGGCTCATGCCAAAATCCTAACTTTGATATGGTAAGTTATTAGTCCTATCATAGTTGTTAGGTTTTTGATATACCATATACATATATATATATTCTTTCTTTTGAAAACAAATCATAAAAATAAATACAGTACTCTACGAAAGTGCAAAAATTGGTCTGAATCTGCATATATCTGCTATAATTCATAGACTAGAGAATAGACTAGCTTAATAATCTAACAGGTCACTAAAGTAATCAAGATTTCAAAGTTGGGGTGGTTAGAGATCTGGCTAAATTTTGTTTTTGTTATTTCATGACACTATTTATGTGTCAAAAGTTTGAATGTATATTTGGCGATATTCAATTTAATTGTAAAGAAAAAGAAATTGAAGAGTACTAGTGTTACAGTACACCCTATGATACATTATGTACATCTTGACCAAAGTCATTAAGAATTAGTTGCGTGGCCTTAAGAATTAAGTGTGGCCTTAAAAACACGTTTGATGGCAACAGAAACTGTGATGTTAGGTACACTTAAAATGTACAAATTTGCAGACAATACGCAAATATGCTAATATCTGTCACATTTGGCTTTGACTGTTATTCTCTGTTTCCCTCCAACTTTTTTGACCGAACCTGATCTCTGTGTTATGGTAGCACAGCAACTGGGTCAAAAAGTCCTTTGCAGTTAAATGGAAATGTGCATAGATATGCCTAAAGGAAAAAATTCAGTCAATGAATAGTGGATATGTTAAGATATGCAACAACAAATATGTCATAGAAGTGCTAAGTCATCAAGATGGAGAAATTAACAATAAAGTATAAGTACAGCTACAAATAAATAAAGCAGCTACAGTATGGAGACAGTGTAGACTGGCTTTACTGTATGAAACAGAGTGTTTTCATAAATTAAATTCATTTTTAATCCTGAGCTGACGATCTAATTTTTATTTGGTGGTTGGCTGAAAACTCTGCCTTAAAACCAGGTATTGTTTAACAGATCTTTAGAGTTTTTTTTATTTTATTTTTCAGAGAATTTACATCTCAGTTTCAGCATCATCAGGCTAAGCATTAATAAAAAAAATTTAGATATGAATAATAGCCATATTTCTACCTTGCGTTCTGTGGTAAATATTAGCATGTTAGCAAAAATGTTCATGATGGCATCCAGTTTATTTCACCATTCATCTGTATTTACTATGAAAAATTCAGTCTATTATTTTCCTCAAAAGTGGGCTTGAAGCTCACTTTTTCTTACAGCCCTCCTTTATCCTAAATATAAAAGTGTCTCATTATCTCATTATTAGCATGCGGCTAATTGAAAGTAGTGTATGTATATTGTGAATATGCCGGTATACTGGTGAAAGGCTCTGTGGATACTGTGGTATAACTCTCATACAGGTATAATTCAGAGCCATAATTAACTTTTTTTTTTCTTTTCTTTTTTTTGCTAGGACGAATGAGACTTTTTTGCTATCAGTTCCTTAGAGAACTTTTTAAGTGGTTCCGTTAGACTGCTCCTGGTCCTTTGTACTCATTCACTCATACATCTATCTGTATAGGGAAAATGAGAGATTATAAATGGGCTTCTTTCGATAGAGGGCCTGACAGGAAGGAAGTGGTATAATACACTTTGCTTTCCCCATGTTTAAGCCAGATACTAGTACTCTGTAAGGTTATGCCACTTGGCAATCTGCCGCCTTGGGTTGTCACAGACTTCCCTCCAGTGAGTCACCCCTGACGGAATGGGGCTCTGACCACCCAGAACCAGGCGACCCACAACCTCATTCTTCGTGGTGCGGTCAAAATCGATGACCAGAAACTCCACAGAGATGTCCGGCATTAGCTCAGCGGGAACATCGTAGATAAACGATTCGTTGAAAACAGGATTGAGTGTGCATTTCTTAACATGCGTCTTCTTCTTGGCTATGCGCTTGCGGCCATAGAAGACGTTCACTTTAACATAAGGGTCTGTAGGAAGAGAAGTGAAATAATGATGTGAGAGGTTAGATACTGATAAGTTTTTGCCATCATAAACGGGATTATTTGAGTATCTTCACTCTTAAAAATAAAGATTCTTTTTTGTCATCTATGATGAAGAACCTTTAAAATCCATGGAACCTTTCCATTCCATCTTTTCTTTATAGTGGAAAAAAGGTTCTTTAGATTATTAAAATGTTCTTCATACTAAGAAAAAAAAGTGGTTTTCTATGGCATCGCTGCAAAACCCACCTTTTGAAACCTTTAGTTTTAAGAGTATATTTTGTTGTGTATATGTATGCTGTGTACTTACTGCCTGACAGACCACTGATGTCCATGGTTGGCAGGTGTTTGGCTTTGAGGACCACCACATTTAGCCTGTGAGTAACAGGCTGGTAGGACAGTGAGACCAGCAATTCTCCACGACTTTCACACTATGGAGAAACAGAAAAGAAATTGAACAATTGTTTATTAGCATACAAAAATGACTAAGGTTAATGGTTATGAGCCATCCAAGATGACCTGTCAGTGATCACAGCACTGAAGTAAAAGGATTGCCCAAACGGCTCATGATACTCAGCCCTTTCAGACTCTGTCCCAAAAGTAAGGTAAGCCTGGCCCAGTTATCCATATTTCCCAGAGCAGTGCCAACAAGGGGAATAATGCCCATCACCCAGTGTTGTAGTCGAGACCAGCTCTTTGGAGTCCAAGTCCATGCCAAGACCAAGGGCCAGATTTACTAACAGATTCCGCCAGCACAAACCCTCTTTTGGCATAAAAAAACTACTGTCAGGATTTACTAAAGACACGCAGTGAAAAATGAGCACTGAAAGGGCGTGGACAGGATTATTTTTGCGGCTGACCTTATTGCATATGCATTTGCAGGAGTTTCCCTTTCAGATGCAAAATTTATGGGAGGAGAGTATTTAAATGAATCATGCAAGGTGATTTACTAAGGTTTGCGCTAGTCAATTTACTGGTATTTGCACCATTATTTAACGCCCAAAAAAGCATGTCTTAAACCAGATGCTAATTTGCGCTGCTTTTGGTAGATTGCGTTGGTCATTATGGAAATGATCTGGCTGCGTCTGTGTTCTTTAATTTGTGCGTCGTCAGTAGATCACATGCAAAGCTTTCCACTCCCATCTGCGCTTTATTTTTTTAAGTACGCCCTCACGCTAATTTGCCCTGTTTAGTAATTCTGGCCTCAAGACTAGAAGAGGGTTGAGTCAGAGACAAGACAGAGACCTGAGTGAGTTTGGGGTGAATAAAGTCTGGTTTTGCATCAGTGTTACATCATATAGTGCATCATATGTGCAAATTCGCAATGAGTCAAGGCCGAATCCAAATTCTCTTGGATTGGTCTTGGAGCTTGGGCTTCAGACATTTTGGGGTACTACAACACAACCATCAACCTTGTCCAAGTGCTTGCAATGCCCATGGCCATCATAGCCAGGTCAGTGTCTAAGTGTTGAGAGACCTAAAGGTACCCCTGTTTCTGGGACAAGATAGCGTTTGAAAGTTATAAGATTAAGAGCTAAGGAAGTGTTAAACGTTTACTAGAAATTTCCAGGAAGGTACGTTGGGAAAAACTGTAGCTACACTCTTCAGGATCTCTGTGCTGCTTAGGACAGGATTTGGATACAACTGGCCAAAAGGATGACTGCAAGATGGACTGCTGGTGTCAAGTCTTCAGAAATACTGGCAAGTACCTTCTGCCACTTAGCAAAGTCAGGGCCCTTCAACACTTCAGGAGCATTGGGAGGTATAGGGGCTTTCCTTTCAGTATGCATGGGGTCCCTACCTGTCCCATATGATACATCTCTGACAACCTAGATGAAGTTCTACTGGGGTTCTACAAGGAAAAACTACTTCATCTTCTGGACAGTGAAATGGACCGTAGAGGAGGAGAGAGCATTTGCTGCAATTTCACCAGAGCATGTCCTGCTCACATGATACATTAAATTGCCACTTATTCTCTAGATGGACAAGTGTGAGGGAGAACTGCAATGGTGAGCCATCTGTGCAGCTGTCAGTTCTCCCTGGGCAATAGTGATCATATGTTCATGTGGGTAACCAAGGTGAAATAATCAAAGGCACCTGTCCATTGTCATAAGAGAAGAGGACAAAAAGAGCATTGGTGTCTCTGCAAGCCATGCTTCAACTCCCACAGGACATTCATTTCTAACTCCGTCTCTACGAATACAGTCTTGCAACCTGACACTTATGAGCACTGAAACCTCCAGCAACAACCACCTAAAACAGCATAAGGTGACTTTTAACCCAACTCTTTTTTATTCCCCCTTTTTTAAATTATGAGTTATGAAGCTCTGCCTCATAAAAGCAGTGTTAACAGCAAATTGTGATGACACAGGTATACAACAAGTTCCAAATGTAAAACTGCAAGTTGGCAAGTTGTTTAGCAACAAGCAACCAAATATAAACTGTCAATATTTTCCTCATTAAATGTTCATGTACTTTTTACAGTCGCTGAGTGTAGTTTCAGTGCTGAACTTTCACTGCCCCTCAATGGTAGAACAAGAATCCAGCCTCAACCCGGTTGCTGAGACCACAAAAAAAAAAAAAAAGAAGAAGAAGAAAAGGAAGAAAATAGCTTAAGTTATAAATAAAGCCACTCAATACCATTTAAAAAGACCTTTTCTGTACTGTTCTTCACTTTCATTTCTGGTCTACACAAATAATCGTTGTCTTATTTTCCAGGAAAAATATCGAAATGTATTTGAGGAACAAAATTGCTGACGAGCAATAAGCTGGTGCCTATTGTTAGATTTATGCTCAAAACAAGCTATTTTCTTTAAAGTTTTATTGTCTTATGGAATTTGCTACTCAGGTAAATGTATCTTGTTTTAAGGATGTTTAGATATTTTAACGGACAACAAGACAAAAATATAGATTGAAAAAGAAAATGATGCAGATTTAAATTCTTAGGGCTATTCTCTTTTATTCTTTAAACAGGATATTGTGACTGCCTATATTTTTGGCTTCTTTATTCGTGTTTTTCCTCAGTCACTTTGTATCCAAGCCACTGCTAAATTAATGTAAAAGTAAATTTTTTCTGTGGCACAAACCTTCATCCACATCATATGCAAAGACTTTGCTTCTATAACTAGACATATAAACGTTGCCTTTTCTTTTTCTTGCTTTTTTCTTGCCATCCCCGTCTTTGTTTTTCTTTTCTTTTAGAGTAAAGATTCCAGTCCTGCTCTTGGTTATCACCATGGCAACTTGCATTAGGTGGCATCCTGGAGCTAAACATGGACTTAAAACAGCCTTCATCTTAATGTGTAATGTCTGTAAGTGTTTGTGATTTTCTTTAGCTGTAAAATGAGACAGTCTCTATGGGTGACTGTGCTTCTTAAATGCTTAAATGGGAGTGGGGATATTTAACAATGTGCCCATGTTAATGTTACACCATGTTTCACTTGTATGCCATACTTGTTGAGCTTTTATGATAATCCAATTTATCCATGCAAAGAGTCCAAATAACTGGATTTAATTTGTACATAAATTAGCTATTAAAAAGTCTTTGTCACAGTTGGTGGCTGTAGAGAAGCGCACAACGACAGAGTAAGAACAAAAATTAATATTAATTTAATTAATTGAATCTTTAATCTATGATATTATTTTAAACAGAACACTCAGGAGATGAACTTGTAACATAACCATGTAAACTTAGATGTAAACATTACTGGACAAATAAGTAAGAAATTTTTGGTTTCTGTAAATTTCAGGATTTGTTGTATGTCTCTAAAGTTATATAAAAGGGATTACACTTTAGATAAAGACAATACATTGATACTGTATATTTAAGTGTCTATTCAAATACAACTATATACATGAACACTTTAAAACAGATACCTACTAATTTGATTGAGGTCAACCTAGTTTGACCTCAGCTAAATTTCATTAGGCTACTCTTATTCTGCACACATTCATTTTCTTTATCTTCCATGAAACTATAAGCGAGGGTAACGAGCATGGCGCTGCCGCAGTATGTCACGCACTCTTCATAATCACCCATCTCTCTTTCCACCACTCTCTCTCTCACTGCACAAACTGCACCCCATCTGTTTCCTGAGCTTTTTCTCCTTCCTTCTCTCCCATAATCCTCTCTCTCGCTCTCACTCTCTCTCTCTCTCTCTCTCTCTCTCTCTGTCTTTCTCTTGGCGGAATCGATTGTCCACCACTCCCAGCCAACACCCTAATGCTCCTGTCTTGTGGAGCCATAGGCACTGATTCAATTTAAGGATACTCTCTTTATAGAAGAGTAGAAAGCAGACAGGAAGTTCTCTGATTTGAACAAGCTTACTCTGCATAGTGGGAACACAAGCTCAAATACTTATTTGCCACCAAGCACTAAAGATTTCCTGCCGCCAGAGAGAATGAGATTATGAACATCGCTTATAATGCTATTGTTCCTGTTTTGATGGAAATACAGCAGCGTATTAGACTATGATTACTTGTTATGCAACAACTTTTAACAGTGTTCTGCTTGTGTTTGAGTGAAAATGGATGCAAAGCCTTCATCATAACTCAGTCTTTATTTCAGTGGCTGTTCATTAAGGCCTCTTTTACATCTGCTATCTGTCTTGTGTGACCCGATCACAAGCAGACAATCGATGTTCTAAATATAGGTGTAAAAGAGGTTCAAAATATTTTGTGATCACAAACTAAAGTATATTACAAGGTAATCAGAAATGTAAGTGATCACAGTGGAGTGTAAACACTGATCTGTTCTAATGTCTCTCAGACATTAAAGGCATAGTTCACCCAAAAATGAAAATTCTGTATTAATTTCTTTGTTCTGCTGTACACAAAGGAAGAAATTTGGAAGAATGTTTGTAACCAAGCAGATCTCGCCCCCCATTGACTTCCATAGTAGGGGAAAAAAATACTATGGTAGTCAATGGGGGGCGAGATCTGCTTGGTTACAAACATTCTTCCAAATATCTTCCTTCGTGTACAGCAGAACAAAGAAATTTATACAGGTTTGGAACAACTTGAGGGGGAGTAAATGATGACAGAATTTTCATTTTTGGGTGAACTATCCCTTTAACTGCCTAGTCACCTCTCAAGCAGCAAATCAGCATATTAGAATGATTTCTGAAGGATCATGTGACACTGAAGACTGGCATAATGGCTGCTGAAAATTCAGTTTTGCCATAACAGGAATAAATAACATTTTAAGTTATTTTAAATTGTAATAATATAATAATGCAATATTACAGTTTTTGTCATTTATGTTTTTTTTTTTATTATTATTTCAGCCTTGGTGAGCACAAGAAACTTCTTTCAAAAACATTAGAAAATCTTACCGACCCCAAACTTAGTAGTGTATATACAGTATAGTTAAAACAGTAGAGACCCTCCCTGCACCCTCCCCTCCCAAAACACAATCATAAGTGGTTACAGGAAACACATTTTCCATCAATAACAGGCATCAATACCATCTGTAAACAGGCATAAGAAACTACAGAAGCATAGAAAGTATCAATAATTTTCATGAAGTGAATAACTAAAGAGATGCTAGTTGTTTTGTGTATGGGTATCATTGCTAATGATGTGAGTATTAGCACTATAATTTCCAAATGGTTGTACTGATGGATGTCCCCCCTGCAGTCTGTAACCTTTATGGCTACACTCTCTGTCTGCAATAATGCCACTTTAATGGGCCGTGGATCAATAGACGCTCTCACCACCCATAAAGTGCAGCCCATATGCATAAGGAGCAAAATGGTATACAGCTACATAATATAACATCTATAGTATGAAACACAAGATGATTTAAGTAGAAAATATGATGTTTGTCCATGCAAAACTCTTTGCCAAAATGCTAAGAAGTTCTAGGTGGTTAAAAGGGCAATGCTATGTGGTTGCTAAGGTGTTCTGAGTGATTTTTTAGTGGTTTCTAATTCTCCACCCCTAAGTCTCTATGATATTCTGGTCTCTAGATATGGCTCAGGTAACTTCCCATCATCACTTACAAAAGTAATCGCAACCTTTCCTTAACAAACCTTGTGAAAAAGTGTGCTGAAGTGTGCTTAATTGTACTGAATTTACACTTAGTGTACTTTAAATCTTAAAAATATACTATATATATATATATATATATATATATATATAAAATTACTTTGTATTCTCACAGTTACAAATGCAGCTGCAAAGGTCTCAAAAATCTCAAGTCAAAAGCTCATATATCATCTAAAATGCAAAAATAAATAAATAAATAAATAAAGTTCAAAATGTCAACACAATAAAATCAGCACCTCTGTGACTTGGTCTCCAGAAAAACTGTGGGATAATAGCTTCAATGAACTGGAATTGATGGCAGCGCTGTCACTCTGAAACTGCTTGTATCAATCACAGAGACGCTTAACCTGGGGCAAAAAGCTCAAAATCTTTTCTTTTACCTTATTTCCTTTATCAGGTTTATGTCTAGAGAAGCTGGAGAAAGCCTTTCACCCACAATGACTGCCACTAACCGTAAAACATCTTGGGAGATCCATAAAGGTTCGAGCAGCCATCTCATGGGAATGATTAAGTTTAACGATCGCTGCGTCGAATAACAACCGAGGAATATGATGCCTTTAGCAGGGCCAGCAGCACCCAATACTGATATTTTCATGTTTCCGAATGATTTAAGTGTGGTTTTATGAAGATTACAGACATCTAAGGCCACATACAGCTAAATTCATTTGTTCTGAACACACAAAGTTCTGTAATTTACAGAGTAACGATTGCATTCTACAAAAAATCTGCATAAACATCACACGGCACAGGGTACAAGCCTTGACTCATTCTCATTGCCAGATTTTGCTAGAAAAAACAACGAATAAAAACAAGCCCAAAATAAACCGAAATATATCCAAATGTTTTATATTGAAAACAAGACCAAAATATCGCGCTTTGCACCTGCTCACTTTAATAACTCCATAAATTGGTCACTTTATGATTGAAACCCAAACAACAATCCTAAAAATACTTATAATAAATGGACATGGCAACACTTTTAGAGAGTGCTCTGTGAAGCAGCCTTTTAAGCATAAACAAAACACATTGCCTCTGTCAAAAATTGCAGAACATAATGAGTCTTTAGTGGCTGGAATATTAAATTTGGCCAAAAATAGCTGATACCAAATACAAAAGACGCCAGAACTTTGCTGTGGATACCACAGGATCAATCATCGCAATTTAAGGAGCGAGTTGTGTTCTGTACACACACAGAACAATAATTTAGGCGATTCACTTCTGTATTTAAAAGCGGTTGAACTTTACAGTGTGCCCAGCAAAATCACCAGAGTTAAATCAACTCTGCTTGGAGTACATATGGTCCCTCTCTAAATAGTGTTAAAGTAACACTGAAGCAGAGTTAAAGTTAATGAGATAATTAAGCGATTAATTAAGTGATTAATGAGCATTAGTGATGAACACCCGCTGTTAACAAGTCACTACCAAGTCACTAACAAGTCAAATCACTGAAGAAAAGATAATCCTCCTCTGCTGAGATCTTGAGAGATATAATGTCTTTTATCTTCAGTTGATTTCATCTAATACTGTGGCTGAAGTCAGTTGTAGTTGTGTTTCTTTTTTCTTCATTGATTCTGCTTGTTAACAGCAGGTATTCATCACTAATGCTCAATCATCACTTTATTAATTGCTTATTCATTAATTAACTTAATTGCTTAATCTCATTAACTCTGCTTCAGTGTTACTTTAACATTATTTAGAGAGGGACCAAATGTACTCCGAGCAGAGTTGATTTAACTCTGGTGATTTTGCTGTGTGTATGTGGCCTAAGATATCCCACAACCCTGTGCAAGGTCAAGAAACACTCACCTGTGTGTTCCTCTTGCTGATTTGCTGGGTGATGTGCGCCCGTCCCGTGCTTGGGTCCACACCTGCTAATGGCACGACCGCCTCCCCAATGACATCATCCCGTGCAAAGCGATCAAAGCTGAGCACCAGGAAGTGCAGGGTAAGCTCAGGCAGCGAGCTGTACGGGATGCCATAGAAGGTGAACGTCTCGTCAAACACAGGCTCCAGAGTCTTCCTCAGTACGCGTGTCTTCACTCGGTGCTTCTTCTCGGGTAGGATGGTCATCTTCACGTAGGGGTCAGAACTGCCCGCCTGTTCGTCCACTGCGGGGAGCCCCTGCGCTCCTACGATAGTGACAACGAGGGCCTTCTTGGGGAAGTTGTAGTCAATGGCCAGACTGAGCGTTCCCAGAGAGGGTGAGTTGAGACTGTAGGGTGATGCTGTTTTACTGGGTGCTTCACTGCTGCTTCCTGAGCTGCTCTCCATACAGCAGTAGTCCGCCCGGATGGGCAGCGCCCTCTCCAGTCTGGGAGGACCCACAGGGGGGACCAGGTGGTTCATCTGTAGGTGCGCAGTACCACCTTCGGGATCTGCATCCACAAGGAGCACGTCACCGTTTCGGGACCCACGACTCCATTCTCTTAACAAGGAACTCGATCCTGAGCGCTGGCCCACCCGTACAATCTTCTTGCTGTTGCTGAGGGTCTCGGGGTAGATGCTGATGCCTTTGAGCATGTGGATGAACTTGTAGGGGGGGTCAACGGGAGGGTCGTAGGGGCCGCTGGTCAGCTTGTACGCACCTGTCATTTGACGATATCGCCGCTGACAGCACGTCCAGAGGAAAACGGCCACTGTCACGGAAACAACCAAGACCCCTGCACCCAGAAAACCCGCGAGCACTGGGGACACATCTGAAAGAGACAAAGACTGAGAATTACCCCTTGTGGAAAAGAAGTACATTTCAGCATACTTTTAAAAAGGGTATTTATTACAGATATAATATATGTAAGTATAATTATATATATATTTATATATGCTTAAGAGCAAATGTAATGTTTTTGGGAGACTCGTGAGAAAGTGAATAAGTGAATAACGACATTTAGAACAAAAGAGTCTCTTGACACTCTCTATCAACAAGGATTAAGGATTGGACAAGAATAGCACACAACAAGCATGCGGCCTCTATTTTTTTTTTTTTTTTTTAAAGATAACTTTCCTATTGATATAACTCCTATTGAGTAGTATTTATAGAAGAAAAAACATCTGCAAGTTCATTGTTTCTTTTTTCAAGGGAATGGCCCCTTACTTTCCACCTAGATAATAAATAAAATTATCTTTTAACATTATATGCCTTCTTTTAAATATAAATGATGTAATATATATGTAATAAACAAGGAAATTACTAAAAATCCATGAAAATGTCCAGTGAAAAGGTTTATAAAACTATTACCACAGGGAATTTGAGACTAGACTTGGACTATATCATACTACAGCAAACTACCTTCTGTAACCCTAAATAAATAAATAAAATTAGATTTCAAAGCAAAGCACAGAAACATTTCACAGTTTGCAGGCACTTGCTCCTTTAAAAACGGCAGTTTCTACCCTCAGACTGCAGATTTAAGATGCCAGAATATTACAGAAACAGAGCAAAGCAATCATTCATACAGCAAGAGACGTACTAAATAAATACAGTTGAACTGAAAAGGCCATCATTTTATTTTTTGTCTTTGCATACTGTAATGTGTTGTTTGTACTTTAATACGTATTTTGGACATGAAGTTATATAGAAATGATTTAGAATTTGTTATTATTTATAGCCACTATTTCTAATGTTGTCTTGTCTTTTGTCTATTCATGAATCTTTATATACAGATTAAAGGGTTAGTTCACCAAAAAATGAAATTTCTGTCATTAATTACTCACCCTCATGTTGTTCCACACCCGTAAGAGATTCATTCATCTTCGGAACACAAATTAAGATATTTTGAGGTTTTTTATTAACCTCCATAGAAAGCAATGAAATTACCACATTCAAGGTCCAGAAAAGTAGTAAAAACACTGTTAAAATAGTCGGCGTGACTACAGTGGTTCAACCTTAATATTATGAAGCGACGAGAATACTTCTTGTGCGCAAAAACAAACAAAAAATAATGACTTTATTCAACAAATTCGTCTCTCCCCTGTCAGTCTCCTACGCTGTTTACGTTCAGCGCTTCCATGTTTACGTCCGAACGCCAGCTCAGTATTGGCCGAAGCTGTTCACGTGAGCAGCACGACACATGTGTGATGCCGACGCAGGAGCCGGCCAATACTGAGCTGGCGTTCTGACGTAGAACACAGAAGTGCTGGACGTAAATAGAATAGGAGAATGACAGGGTAGAGACGATTTTGTTGAATAAATTCGTTATTTTTGTTTTGTTTTTGCGCATATCTTAATATCTTTATATCTTAATTTGTGTTCCTAAGATGAACAAAGGTCTTACAGGTGTGGAACGACATGAGGGTGAGTAATTAACGACAGAAATTTCATTTTTGGGTGAACTAACCCTTTAAGTGTGCAGAGAACATCAACAATTTTAATAAGAATGAATAACATTACCAAAACGCAGAATAACATTTCATGCAGAAATCACCTACAAATCTTTGCATATTATTTTTAATGACACACATTAACTTCAAAATTTGGATACAAAAAGCATAATTACTGCTGCAGAACTGTAACTACATCTAACTAAATACTGTGCACAAATCATTTTCTTCATAACTCATAATAGTTTAGTTTGAAACTATTATGACCACTTTCTGGTCTGAAAGTGAATTAAACAGAACAACAAACATGGCCACTGATAGCCTCAAATTGAGGTAAGAGACTGACCCAGTTAGATGTAGAACAGAGAGTAACAGGGAAGAGAACACAGAAAAACAGCAGCAGTGCTTCAGGTCAGTCTAGGCAATTGCAAAAACATGAATATGGAAATAAAAAAAAAAAACCATCAAAAATGATTTATGGAGTATACTTGTTTGTGTGAGAGAGAAAAAGCTCACTCAAATTAAAAAAAATTAGCTTTCTAGGTATTGAAATTATCCGTGGTAATGAAAAACAATTTTCTGGGTATATTGCAGGATAATTCTTGCTCTTGGCTGCAGCTTAGATTCTTTCCTGTTTAATTCATGACTGTTTGTTTTTTGCTTGTTTCACAGCCATTTGCTACCTAATGGGGCTGATGCTGAGCACAGCAGTTATATTTATGATCATGGATTCTTTATTACAGTCCATGAGAAGATCCAGCAGTAACATTCACCTGGCTGGAGCATTTACTGTTATTCACACAGACCTAATCTCAACACACAGACATCTCTTCTGTTTCATTAAAGGTGACAAAATTGACAGTGCCAACAGAATCTGGTCATTTATATGGCTGTCATATCTGGCTCATTAAAAAAATTCCCCTGGAACTTTCAAATGTCAGAAACAGACTATAACAAGCTTAACCAGAGCTGGCAGGTGCTACTTTTGCCCCATGCTGCAGGGCATTCAATTAGGAAACATCACACTGTGGGCTCCCTCTGTCCAAACACCTTTAATAACACACATGGTAACACGCCTTTGTCCGGAGGGCTCTACACATGGCTTTAGGACAAAATTAAACAATTATCACCCATTTTACTTCAATAATATTTGATTCATTGGGAAATGGTTAGTTTCACAAAAGTTTGTTTTACAATATCTCATTTTGTGGGAGCATGGCCTGCGAATGCCGACTCTGATTCCGTCAGGTCAATCGTGGCATTCAGAGGTCAAATATTCCGCTGTCATCCATCATCTAGAGTTTCCGAGTATTGTACAAGCTCAATAGAATATAGCAATTCAATTTACAGCACCTTTTTTAAATTGAATAAAAACAGGGAGCAAAAACTTTATTTATCATTTTGTATATAAAAATTGTTTTATTTTATGCAGAAACGATGCATCTGCATTTTGCTTCGACTAAAATTATTTGAATGTGCCCGACGTTATAATTACGAATTCCCAACTCTTACATATGAACTTCTCAGGACTTGAAGTCATTACTGCAGTATTGGTGCAGTGTCTTGTTAGTATGTTGATTGTTTTGGACATTGTTTTTTCTTTGAAATAACAAGCTTTAAGATAAAATACAGATAAAACTATAAAATTATTACACAGCAAAATCACCAGAGTTAAATCAACTCTGCTCGGAGTACATTTGGTCCCTCTCTAAATAATGTTAAAGTAACACTGAAGCAGAGTTCAAGTTAATGAGATAATTAAGCAATTAATTAAGTGATGATTGAGCGTTAGTGATGAACACCTGCTGTTAACAAGCAGAATCAATGAATAACTATAACTGACTTCAGCCACAGTATTAGATGAAATCAACTGAAGATAAAAGACATATCTCTCAAATCTCAGCAGAGGAGGATTATCTTTTCTTCAGTGATTCTGCTTGTTAACAGCAGGTGTTCATCACTAATGCTCATTCATCACTTAATTAATCGCTTAATTATTTCATTAATTTTAACTCTGCTTCAGTGTTACTTTAACACTATTTAGAGAGGGACCATATGTACTCTTTTTTGATTTAACTATGGTGATTTTGCTGTGTACATTTCTTGTACACATATTTATTTATTTGTATTTATTACATAAAGCATTTTTTATGACCGTTAGCCGATATATATATCAAACTATTTAATATAAAGATTGTAAATAACACATGCATAGCAATTTCTGCAATTAAAGGTGCAGTAAGCAATTTCTGAGAAATGCTGTTGAAAACTGAAATCAATACCCAAACAAACAGTTTTGTGAATATTTGCTAGATGTCTGCTCTGTGTGTGTGCTGAAAAAAATATTGTGTTTGTACATAGTCCTGAGTGTGTAAACAGTGGATCAGACTGATCCATTAAAGAGCAGGAAGGCCTGAAAACAGATGCTGAGGTTGCTTATGTTTCACAGAACTAAGATATGCTGTTGTTGCTGTTGTTGAATCACAGCTGATTCAACCATACTTTCGCCAGTGTTGTTGCCTGTGTTTCATAGCTTGTTCATTATTGTGGGGGCAGAGCAATGAAGGGAGGGGTGTGGGTTTTTTTGGGCTAGGGGTGTGTTTGTCAGAAATCACTTTCTGCACCTTTAAATTCATATTTATTTTACATAATACTTACTGAAATAATTAGAAATAAATGATTTGCAGGTGAATAAATTTCAGAAAATAATAATCTGAAGAATCTGTAATATAGATGCACATTTGAAGGTATAATAGATGAATTCACAGAAGTTCGCAAGGTTTATGGCATTAAATGTTAATTAGATATTCAAAAGCTTGTTCATATGATAGTAATGAACATTTGCTGAATGCCGACAGCATACGAAAAAAGTAGTACAGCGTTTGTCTTTCTGTTATAAAACAGAACTGCTCAACAAAGACAGTAAACTAATGAAGACTGATAATGGGTGTTAATGTGTGTCTGCACTCAGGCGCCGAGTTCTCAACGCTGCCAAAATAAAAGTTGACCACTATTAACTACTATTAAATTATTGCATGAACTATTGCCTAGAACAATGCCAAAATAGCTATTTGGCCACTTGTAAACCAATTAGCTTGCACAGTCTAGATGACATCAGCAGAAAACTGAAGTTGTTTTAGAGATGGAGCATTTCATGTTAACTTATGGAAAGAACTTGTTCGTTTTGTGTGTAGCACAGTCAGTTTTAAGGGTGCATTCTTTGATAGATTCGCTGCCACAGGCTCCATTTTCTTTGCCATTCTCTGCTTTTTCTGTCTCTGTCTCATTCTCTTTCATTTCTCCATTTACTTACTTGACACTCTTCCCTATTCTCTTTTTGTTATATTCCTTTCACAGCCTTCCACCACTCTTTCTTTGCCCCTCTCTCCTCCCTTCCACTTCTCTCATCTCATCTTTCCTCTTGCCAAACTCCAAAGGCCTGGGTGGTGAAGTGTTCAGGTCACCGTGGCAACAACAGGTCCCTTTCTTTCGTCATGCCAGTCAGAGCTGATTGGAATTCTGAGTTGGGCCCGGGTTCAGTGAGCTGATGAGAACAGGATGTGCTCTCCTGCCCCACACAACAACCTTCTTAAGAAAATGCCAGCCAATGGGAACACAGAAACTAACCACATGCCTGAGCAACAAAATACAACAATAAAGTCTAGGGAGACAAGCCACCTGCTGAAAATGTCATTTTCACAGTCTTAAAAAAAATAAAGGTTCTTTATTTGCATCAATTGTTCTAAGAAGAACATCTATAGAATTTCCATTGTAAAAAAAAAAAAAAAAAAAAAAAAAAAAAGGTTCTTTATAGTGAAAAAAGTGTTTATTTTATTCTGTGGCATTGCTTTGGAACCTTTATTTTTATAAGTGTATGTCATGAAATAGCAGAGTCAAATGTGTTGTTTGTAATTTAAAATAATGATAAAATAAACTACAAAATTACAAAAAGTAATAATTAAATTACCATTCTTGTTTTAGAAGTTTAAACAAAATTGCTTTTGGCTGATAGATTCTAAAATGTAACAAAATTTTGGGGAAATTTTGCAGACAAAAAAGGTCCATTGCCAATCAGCCAATCAGCTTTCTGTTGGTCTACAGGCCAATTTGTATGACCAACTTTGCAAAATTCCAGATCACATGGTTTCCTATTGAAATTTCACTGAACAGATGTAAATGTGACTGAACCTTAAAGGGATAGTTCACCCAAAAATGAAAATTCTGTCATTTACTCACCATCAAGTTGTTCCAAACCTGTAACAATTTCTTTCTTCTGCTGAACACAAAAGAAGGTATTTTGAAGAATGTTGATAACCAAACAGTTGATAGGCCCCATTGGCTTTCATGGTATTTTTTTTTTCCATACTATGGAAGTCAATGGGGCCCATCAACTGTCTGGTTACCCAATCTTCAAAATATCTTCTTTTGTGTTCAGCAGAAGAAATAAATTCATACGGGGGTAACACTTTACAATAAGGTTGATTAGTTAAACATTAGTTAATGTATTAACTAACATGAACTAACCATGAGCAATGCATTTGTTACTGTATTTACTCATCTTCGTTAACGTTAGTTAATGAAAATACAGTTGTTCATTGTTTGTTCATGTTAGTTCACAATGCATTAACTAATGTTAAGATTTTGACAATGTATTAGTAAATGTTGAAATTAACATTAACAAAGATTAATAAATGCTGTACAAGTGCAGTTCATTATTAGTTCATGTTAACTAATGTTAACTAATGAACCTTATTGTAAAGTGTTACCCATACAGGTTTGAAACAACTTGAGAGTGATGAGCGTTTTACCCAAAGCTGAACATTCTTCAACTCTCTGTGACCAGAAAAAAAAAAAAAATGCAGAGTGCTGGCGTTTTAATAAAAGCAGCACTCTCATTGAAAACAACTGGAAAAATATGCTAGCCTCAAGAAAAAAAAAAATGGTTTGGTGGACACACGCCTAAGACTTATGCAAACACAAATTACCTCAATTGTATTTGTCTCAATTTCAGCAAAATATCTTACTTTTCACCATAACTAAGACTTTTATCTGTTTATCACAATAGAAAGTTTATCTCACTAGTCTCATTTATAAACTATAGCAAACATATACAAACACACTCACACACTCCTTCACCCATAGAGCATTCACCACATTTCTGACAGGATTACCGACAGCATAGTTTGTTGCTTTAATGTAAAACATCACTAATGCTCTGCTGGCCTCAATCTGAGAGGAAGATGGTGTGCTGCATTACCAAAGAACTCGCCTATTACTGCAGCTCACAGACTACTCAAGAGTGACTCATCCAAGACTCTACAGGTTTCCTAAAAATAAGGGATGAAATCCTGAGACCTCTATTAAAATAATGTGATAAAAGATTTTAGTTAATAAATGAAAACTTCTCATCATGGTTGCCAAGGCGTTGCTAAGCAGTGTTTATAGAGTCGGGTTCCGGGTTCCCCATTAAGAAATTGATTTTGAATGATAACTTATAAACCTTTAAAGACAGAGCTACTGTGATCGACAAGGGTGTTAATCCATGGTATCTGCTGAAGCCGTCAGCATGCATTATTTTAGCTTATTTTTAAAATAATAATGTTTAACAGTGGAATTCCTGGTGAAAAACTACATTGCCCGTGATGCTGTACAGAAAATTCCAATCAGAGAGTTGAAAAAAGCAACATGCTCCAAAATAGCTCTTTAGCTCTGCTCACTCCCATGAAGCACTGTGAATGATGTAATCGAGACGATCTCCCTATGCTCTCAAAATTCTTAAATGTTTGTATATATGCATATTTTTCAATACACTTAAAATATATTCACTCTAAAAAAATGGTGCTATATAGTACTAAAAGTGGTTCTTTGGCTCGTAATCTTGGTGCTTCAGTGGTTCTTCAGCGGTTCTTTGGGATGACTGATATAAACCACTACCGTTTACAGAACCTGTTAAGCCCCTGTACGGTTCTTCAGCGGTTCTTCAGTGGCTCTTTGGGGTGATTAAGGTGCTATAAGGCACCACTGCCATACAAAGAACCTGTTAAGTCCCTTTAAAGGTTCTTTACGAGCCAAAGAACCACTGTTGGTGCTGTTTAGCACCATTTTTTTTGAAGGAATAAAATACGATATGGCACCTCTTATGGGTTCTATATAGCACCATTTGATAATGGTGCTGTAGAGCACTTTTAAAGCTACATAGCACCAAAAGTGGTTTCCCTATGATTATGAGCCAAGAACCACTTTTAGTGCTATATAGCACTTTTTTTAGAGTGTTGTTTTTATAATCAACATTTGTAAATAAATAGTTTTATATTTTTAGTTTTTATATAGTTTTTTAATTTCATTATGCTGTTTGCAGTGCTTCATGGTACTGTAGTTCTTTCCCTCACTAAAACCTTTTTTTTTTTTTTTTTTTGTCAGATTTTCAAAACCTTTTTTGCCTCAAATTAATGCTTGTAATGTTGTAATTCTCCTCGTAGCTGATGGGCTTGGTTCATGGCTTGTACCTCTCTAAGGAATACTAATCTAAAATTTCTAAAAATGAATGGAAAAAATACTTCAGGAACCAGCGCCACTGAAAAAAGGGGGTGGGCACTGTTGCATATTGTTAGGTGGTTGCTAAGTTATTCTGGGTACTTACTTACTGGGCCAGGTCAAAAAAGCCCACCCTTAAGTTTCTATATTCTGGTCTCTAGACAGCCTTGTTGAAAAGAAGTACACTTTTGCATACTTTTAAAAAGAATATAAATTATTATAGAAATAATATACTTTAGAATATACTAACTGAATTTAATGATTTCTGATTTTTTTATTGCATGTTAATTGAAAATGTATTACAATTTACATTAAAATACAATTAAGTGTACTTCTTTTCTACAAGTGTTTGACTCGGGGCCCTGCTTCAGTGTGAAATGGAATTTTTTTATCCGTTTTATCATCCCCAAGGCAAAAATCGCTTAGGAAAATGATAGCACAAAATAACAATACACCTCTCCTCAATAAGTAACATGATTTTAGGGTTAAATAATCCCTAAAAATGAGCAATAGTAATGCTTGCCTTACACTTTAAAGTTAATTTCCATATACCCCAGAGGAACCTCTCTTAGATGGGTACTGTACTGTGAGTATAATGAAAAAAACATCCAGACATTTTGTGGAATGAACAGCACAAGTCATTTGATAATAAATGACAAAGAGATGAGAAAGAAGGAATGAACTATGGCCGAAGAAGACATTATATAAAGATGCTGTTAGACAGACAGAGAACAGCAAGAGAGAAAGTTAGAGTAAAACAAACAGGGAGACAAAATTCCTGATTGAAACCAGCATTTCTGATACAAAACCTTATCTGTCATTTTTCTGTAATGTTACACTGCTGGCTTTATATTTCCTGACATTTTACCTAAATTATTCTTGCTCGCTCTTCCTCTCTTTTATATCTTTTTTCCACCAACCCCCAGCCTCAGTCGACCCCGCCCTTTTTCTGTCCACACAAAGGCTGTACCCCTCATCGCTTCAGCTAGACGCTACCACCCCCAGAGGGACTCAGAGTCAGATGATGTCACTTTTGGCTGCATGTTTAAAAGCCAGCTGCTTCTGTTGCTTAGAAACTACCCCTCCGAGAGAAGAAGCACAGGGAAATATTCATTTTGCCAGCTGATACACTCAGCTCTCGCTCTGATAATTGCTTTATAAATGATAAATTAGTGTCACTATTCTAGCTGAAATCTGACATACTAGGTAATAAGTATCTAAATGACCTCTGAAATAACTATTATATATAATAACAGCCCCCCCCCCCCCAAACAAGCCAATGGACATTGGTGAGTGAGATTTTCATTGCAAGCCACTCCCTTGGACATAAGGGTATATAAGCTTGTCAGCAACTCACTCATTCAACTTTTTGCTTTGGAGCCAAACGGTTGTTTCTGCTTCCACTATCTGCCTTCACTAGAAAAGAGAGTTGTTCTGTGTTTTTTAACGGGATATAACAGTGTGTTTCACCATAAAAGAGCAAACCTTGCACAGATAAGTACAGTGATCACACCCCCAGGCGCTTCAACAGCTAAAAGAGCTATTACCCCAAAAGAGCAAGCACGGGAGATGTTGTGTCTTTTTAAAGATGGCATTCCACCTGTGTGTTTCTGGATGCAGTCGTTTCCTGGCCTCGTCTGACAACCACGATCACTGCCTCATGTGTCTGGGTCATAAGCATGCTGAGGCAGCGTTTGTTGATGACTCATGTTCCCACTGCGGGAACATGACCATCGCGATGTTAAGATACCTTTCAATACCTTGAAAAAGGTGGGAGTTCCCTCTGCTATTCCTCGTTCTGTCGCAAGCTGTGGAGTTTCCCGATGAGCCTGCAGGTCCTTCTCATGGCGGACCCAGCGTTCATTTGGAGCTCCCACGGAGGACCAGATGTCTATCGCTGCATCGGAAGGTGGACTTGAGTCCTTCGGGGATGAAAACTCAGCAGCGCTGCCCCCTTCGGGGAGAGCAGCGCCAGTCAAGTCAGACCCTGAGTTGATTGCCATGTTTATCTGGGCCTTCCCTTAGGGAAGAAAGGAACCAGGGCTGGACGATGCTGTGCAGCACGCCCCACTCCGAGAAACCAGTTGTCCAACCGCGAGCGTCCAGGACAGGGTGGAGGGTTCCACTTTGCTGCCTCCACCGCCTTTACTACCCTCAATAGTGGGGCAGCCAAGGGATACACGGACATTCTTCAGGTGGGGCATGCAATTGCGGTGCAATTATGCCCGGAAAGTGCCACCACCTACCGGAATCACTCACACCTCCCATCCAAGGTCTGTAAGTTCTCATCCGTTGGCTTACAGTGCCGTTGGACAGGCTGCCTCCACCCAGCATGCTATGGCCCTCCTGCAGGTACATCAAGCCAAAGCCCTAAAAGAGCTGCACAAGGGTAGTTCTGAGCCGGAGTTGATGCAGGAACTGCATACGGTGAATGACCTCGCTCTCCGTGCAACGAAAGTCACAGCGCAGGCCCTCAGCCCTCGGAAATGCCATTTCTGGCTGAACCTGGCTGAGATGAAGGAAATCGAAAGAGTGAACTTTCTCGACTCCCCCATCTCCCAGGCAGGCCTCTTCGGCAATACTTTCAAGGACTTTGTCTAGCAGTTATGCCTGCCCATCACGAGAGTGTCCCCCTGCGGCATCTACATCCGCTCCAGTCTGGCCTGAGCAGCAGACACCATCCAGGCTGCAATGTTGAGCCACCCACAGGAAGGTGAAACAGCCAGTCTCAGCCACTGCTAAACCCTCCAAGCGGTCGTCCAAACAACATCCCTGAGACGGGTGACCCAGAGATGGAGGTAGCTGATCTTGCCTAGGAAGTGCTGAATGCACCGCTCCTTCTCCTGGAGAAGGACCAGGTAGAGAATCTTCTGTTAAAAGAGTTATTTTCTGTTCTGTTCCTACTTTTGTAATAAAAGAGCCTCAATCTCTGGGTCACATGAGGTGTAGCTTGATAGTGAGTGACGCTACACTTCCTCACTCTCATCCTCCTCTTT